>NC_052119.1:9352755-9370459 GCF_012273895.1 Zerene cesonia
GGCCATCGTATAGAATTATGGTCGCGTTAACCTCTCTTTGAAATTTACCGCCGCTCGGGTGCGTTCCGTTACAATATTCATTTTGTTACTCTAGCTTATTAAGACGAAGAAGAAGTACCTGGAAGACTGAGCTTTGCTCGGTATTTTTAAATAAATTGTGTTTTTTGGGAATTATATTTAAGTATTATTATTCGCCAATAGATGTCAGGACGAGTCATAATAAATTGGGACTACTCAAACGCCTCCTATTTATTAAAAAAGTAAATTTAAGTCGATAAAACACGAATATGACATTTTCTAAAAAAGATTCCTAGCTAGATCGATTTATCGCCCCCGAAACCCTATATACTAAATTTCATGAAAATCGTTGGAGCCGATTCCGAGATTCCAATTACATATATATATATATATATATATATATATATATATATATATATATATATATATATATATATATATATATATATATATATATATATATATATATAAGATATACAAGAATTGCTCGTTTAAAGATATAAGTTCTACAGTACAGTAACGAACGTGACTTAAAAACGTGCAATCTGAAAAAAAAACAAATGACAACGTTTACTTACAGATTTGTTAGATAATACAAGGAGGTTACAATGTAGCTGTCATTATTTTAATTTTTTTGTTTCAATCATTTTGTATTAAAGCTATAAAAAAAACTCTAATTTCCTATCCCTCTCATCTATACTATACTATAAAATAATAAAAATAACGTATAAAACTGGTTACATTTAAGGTCAATGACATGTAACTAAATAGAATCCATAATTTGTAATGTTTTTGTTAAACAACTTATTAGAATAATTAAAAGCATACCCTAATGAAATTCTTGAAAATGAATTCAACTGTTTCATCTAATTTAAACTGTGAACTGTTTTTTTTTTTCGTAAATTATTGCTACACTACCAATCTCAGATACCTAAGCGTCTACAATAGCTTAAAATACTATCATTATACTATTGCATTGTGTGCAGATTTTCAACACAAGCGTCCAGAAAAACTTATCTTATCTGTGGGAACTTCTCAAAACAAAGTTAGCAATTACACAGATAATAAAAAATATTGGCTTACTGTCATTGTTTTATTATCTAGAAAAACTTTTTATATAGACTAAATATGAGCTTGGTTTACCTTATTTCCTGTGTGAATTAGGATCTATGTCGACACCATTTACGCATAATTAAAGATTTTTTTATATCATCGTTGGCAATACAGCTGGTGGTTCGCCTGATGGTAAGCGCTACCAACATCCATTAATAATTGCAGAGGTGAAAGATCGCTTGTAGACCTTACCATCTGTATAATTCGATTGCCGACATCAAATGGAAAAGGAAAAGGAAAGGATTGACGACGGAATTTAAAAAAAGGACTGGGAAGGATAAGGATATCCCCACATTCAGTTGAGTTTGAGTTTTGAATTAAAACATTCGTCCTCAAGATATGTTATAAAGTCACAATATTAAAATGCATTATACAATGTTTTTTTTTATTTTTATAACGAATGAAAGAGTTTTACGTTTATATAAACCTCTTACCTCCTCCTATATATACATATATACTATAGGCTATACGCGATCCCTAAATCCTATACACCCTATGGACTTTTGGGGCGTGTACTTATTCTGAGGTGTTAGTTTCGGTGTTAATCAAATAGTTTTAGTCAGTGTTTTTGTAATTAATATAATTTTATATTAATTCAAATATATTGATGTTAAACACTAATAAATAGTAGGAAGTAGGTAGTCTAATTAAAGACTCCAACACAAAATGTTACTACTCTACGAGGTTCTAACATTGCATTAGATTCACATATTACATTGCGTGCGTCAAGTATACACCTGTACACATACGTATTAAAGTTAATGTTTTAACCGAAAAGTTAATTTTTCGAATTAAAATTGTCAAGCATAATAAAGTAATTTCATAACTTGGCTTTAGGCAATATTTGGCAGAAGTGGTTGCACTTGAAAGTCGAAACCGGTCGACTTTCTTCGTATTTATATTTCGACACCATAACCGTTTTGTAAAATTTATATAGAATATCTTCCCATATATTATTGGCATTAATTGTTTTTTTTTTTCTTTAATTTTGTGAATGTCTTTTGGACGAACTGTCTTATTTTCTTTAATATGTTTTTCCTTATAAAATAGTCAATTCGTTTATTCAAAAACAAGATCTTCTATGCTATATCGAAAATTGGTTATACGAGATATTATTGTGGGATATATTAATTACTTTTCAAGATGTATGGCTAGGATTACTTATTATATCTTAAGCTAAAGCCTATAAATACCATTTAAGCCAGTACAACCCTCATGGATGTTGACCTACTATGTCCATGTTTATTCAGCCGCAAATAATTGTATTGCACGTTTAACAACACTTTCACAAAACTTTATTGGGACTATTATACATTTATCAAACTATTTATTATATATAATAGAATAATAGATTAAATTATATGTTATATGCAATAAGTGGTAAAATATTCAAAAGTGCTTCTAGAAGAAGTCCAATTATATAAATAAATGTTTGATTATAACAAAAATAGATATGTACAGCTGTTTGTATACACACAATCTGTAGCCCTAGCCAAACAACTTGCAACATGCACCACACGCAAATAAAGTATTTAACCAACAATAAACAAGGCCGTTTCTGCAGACCGTACTTAAATGTCACTCGCTCACGTGCGCATTGTTTGTGACATGCGAGCGTCCATACGTTGCCCCACGCTGACATTGACATGCTCTTTCGTCTGACACACTTATTTTAGTGATCGATACACGGGCGTTTTTTACACGGCAATATATACAATAAAAATATGTATAAACAAAAAGTTTATTTCAAAAAACCTTCAAATAATACATATAGTTTAAAGAAGGAAAATACAAATACATTGAAAATATTCCCTTATTTTATAAAAAAAATTATACGCAATATAATATTTAATAACTATTGAAATGTGCTGTTGGTAATTTTAGCCAGACTTAATTAAGTTTTGACACCAACATCAGCGTCTCTTCACCAGTCTCGTCAAAAGATTTATATATTGATTTTATTTATATATTTAAAACAAATTAAATCCTGAAAGTCTACAATTATTCCGGATAAATTTATTATTTTTTAATTATAAATTTATTATAATCAAACAAAAACGATTCATCAAAAATGTTATAATTTATAAAATGTGCTTTTACGTATCATATTATAACGTGGCTTTTACTACTTTAATGTTTTACTACCACTGACGTTTCAAAATTTCGTTTACACTCAGCTTAACCGTATCTTGATAATACTTATTTGCAACTTAAGCTCATCGACACTTTAATGAAGTATATCGCAATAAAATTTATTTATATAAAATTTTGCTACATGTTATCATGGGCATTATTGCGATAACAATTATGAAATGATCCTTTACTTCTTGTTCGAAATGATTACCATACAGCACATAGACTTCCAAACTAAAAACGACTAGCCACTTGCTGCGTCTTGTTCGGGTTGACCCGGAATGAAACATGTTACTATATTTCGCAGCGCCGTTCCTCAAGGCTTGTTCAGCGTCAGACCCCAATCTGAACCAATGCGTGGAGAAGGTGATATCAGCTGGGGGCGGCAAGTTCGCGAAGGGCATTCCGGAGCTTGGCATCGCTTCGCTGGACCCCGTGCATTTGGGCAAGGTGGTGGTGGACAACCCGGCTCTGAAGCTTACCTTCGATGATACCGTCGTGACTGGACTTGGAGACTTTAGGGTCAACTCTTATAAGTAAGTGGCATTGTGTATGATATTTCATTTAGAACTAAATATCCCACTACTACTATAATATAATATAATACTATTATTATCATCAGGCCATATAATATGTTCCTACTGTAGGGACACGAACCTCCTATGAGGGTTTAGGCCAAAATCCACCACACTGGAAAAACACGCTGGCTTCCTAAAATTATATTATTATGTAAAAATTAACATATAAAATTAACATTGTCCGCTCTTCTCTGTAAAAAACTGCTTTCCGAACCGGTGGTAAATAGTGACTCCATGTTAAGTCAATGCAGGAGTGTTTTTAGAGGTCTTATTCAATAAATCAATGTTTGAATTTCAGTTTACTAGCTTACTAGCAGAGAATAAACAAAGTTATTTATTATTTCATTATATCTAGAATTGACACTGAGAAGGGCAAAGCGATCCTGGACTTCACTGCAAACGTGACTTTGAAAGCTAACTACGACATGGATGGACAAGTCCTTATCCTACCCATCAGAGGCAACGGACAGGCCAAAATCAAAATTAGTGAGTTGTTTATTAAAATAATCCTACTCATATTATAAACGCGAAAGTTTGTATGTATCGATGGAAGGATATTTGTTGCTCGCGTGAAAATAACTTATGGTATCTGTATGAAATTTGATATAGAGCTAGATTAAAGTCTGGATTAGCACATAGGTAACCTTTTGCCCTGGTACCACGCGAATGACGTATTGTATTAGTAGATACAAACAACAACATAGACACAAATTTACTCACAATAATGAAAGTAAATATTTCGACCTGAATTATGTTTCACACAGCCGGAGGCCCCAAAAAAAAGATAAATTTTACTTATAAAAATACTTTAATTATAAAGATTACAAGATGTCTTGCACGATGCAAGTGGTAAAAAGTAATGAATATAAAACTAAACTTATTTAACATGAAAACTTAAAATTACGTCGCACCAAAGGAATTCGCTGCATACAGTAATATACGTTCCCGTGCGAACCGTCGACTCAGCGTTACATTAGGGTTCCGCTGGCGTAACTCCTGCATAGAATGAAGTAAACCCATTATTTCAATTATTTTAATGTTTTGATGCATATTTCAAGGAGAATAATCATGATTTCGATGATAATTGTGTTCCTTCTTCTAAATAAGATATATGCACATGAAACAATTGAACATTAGGGTTTATTAATTACTCAATTTCAAATGTAAATTAACTAAACTGTCTTCAGAACTAGACCAAATTTAAATGGGCCAATCAGGAGGCAATAGCTAAATAAAATAAAAAAATCAAACTCGGTTCACCCAATAAAAAGATACTAGGTAACAACCCAAAAAAATACAATCGAATTCCAAACACCCTCTCACTTTTTTGAAAAATTTAATCAACCAATTATTTCAGCAAACCTGAACATCGTCATTAAGTACGATTACAAAACAATAGACGGTTATTGGACGGTCACCGGCTACAAGGACAGCTACAAAATGGAGCGCGCGCAATTCAAATTCACCAACCTCTTCGGTGGGAACAAGGAACTAGGTAAGAGTTGCGACAGTAAAAATAATAACAAATGTTTACTGCTTTTGAAAGTTTAACTACAGCACAGTCTCCATACACTACGGTATAAGTTAAGTTAACATCACGAATACTCTTTACATGAAGTTTTCCTACACAATTGATAATCTCAAAAATACATTGACACATGAAAAACGTAACATATATCTAAAAAAAACAATTATCAAAATATGTTTACCAATAAAGAAAAGAACTGTCGAATTGATAAAACCCTTCTTCTATTGAAGTCTTTTTAAGATTACATACGTTCATTTTTATGTACATTTAAAACGTACAAAACAGTTTTAAAACACGATTCTTCGCTATACTTGTAAATTCAAATACAGTTAATCCAATATTTTCCAATTTATCATATGCGGATCTAACACCTCAAAGGTATGCTTCACGGAAAATAACCATAGAGATATGTATATTCCTTACCTCCATAAAGGTCAGACTCAAATCAAGGACATCCACCAAACACTTTGGAAAACTTGTAATAACGTGTATAGTGTGTTCTAAGATTTATCTTCTTTATCAAGGTTAGTTCCAACATAAAAATTATTGTTTTATTACTAAATCTACCTATCTTTAATCTGAATTCTAATCTTTATGTGCGAATAAAAAATTACTTAATTAATTTAAACAAGAAAAATAAGCTAGAATACTAATATACTAATATTAATACTAAAATTTAAATTTTAGACCGGTTATTAAGAATTACGAGTCGTTATTTAACTATCTTGTGTTTGAAAGACTTCAGAGAGAGGTCTTCTCATTAATTTTTCGTGACTATAAAATTCACCTTAAAATGCACAAACAAAAAAAAAACACCACAAACTTCTTTCAATATTACACCAATTTTATGAGATGCTTACTTAATTTCGTAAAACTACTCTAATTAATATTAGTATTTTCTTAACATTTCCTTCCTCTAAACAATATACAATTCAAACACATTCTACTTGACCCAAAACAATTGAGGAATAAAAATTTAATGTAATCTTCAGAGGGCCAGACGTAATCGTTACCGTTAAAATTTTAAAATGCATGATGAAATTAAAGCATGAAAGTCTTAGGGAAAACATTTTTGTATGCATTTATATCTTTTATTTTGTACTGTAAAAATTATATTGCTATAAAATAAGTATCAATTTTATTTCTAGCATCTACAATCCAGAGAGTAATCAACGAGAACTGGGAACCAGTAATAAGAGACATAGCCCCAGTGGCATTTGAGACGATCATCGCTGCCTGCGTAAATGAAGCCAAAAAACTATTTGCTGCTGTGCCCGCTAATGAACTTCTTTTGCCTTGATCATACAATAGCAATTTAAAAAATTTGATGGAATTGGCAAATTTATTTCATTCGATTTTTAATCTACGCTTAAACCGCCGCTTATTGCCGCCTATATCGTAAAATTATTACAATTGTTGATATTTTAAAGGCGACGGTTTGTTTGAAGAAAATTTGTCTTTAAATGTTTCTTATATTTTTTAATCGTTTTGACTGAACTCGTAAATTTGAAGTTATTTAAATCGCAAAATAATAGCGAAATCACGTAATCTAAAATTAAGATGAAATGACGTACGCCTACCTATTTATTATAAATAAATTAATATTTAAGATCTGAAATAACACAACACTGTTAATTGTTCACATTAAAATACAATTAACGTTTTTTTGTAGCAAGTTGTACAATTACCAGGCAAAGGTTTATTGCCCAAAACTCGAAAGGTCAGTTGCATGTTTCCGTATCGATATTGCAACTTCCTATGTGTTGTAGGTTGAAAGTACCTACATGAAGTAATGTGTAACTAGGCATCCTTCCTTTTTGCTTCAATATTAGATACTTGTAACGCAATAATTAATGCAACTAAAACAATGATTGCAAAAACAATTACTAGAAAAGTGTAGATGTATGAATCTAATATTTACTTTTGTATTGATTAAAATATTGAATTCTATTGTCAGAATTGAACTACAATGTCATAGAATCCCATTTGCATTTTATATTATTAAGATTCTTGTTTTAATTTTAACCTAAGTATTTATACATTTATTTTTAAAACTGTCTCATTTCCCTTCTCATCATAAATTAGTTTATAGACTTCCGTAAGACATGAAACCTAATATTACAATAATAGGAAAAGTAATTAGTATAAGGTTTCAATTCATTTGGATAAGTAACTTATTACATATTACACTTCCATATAATACAAGCCTTAGATTACAAGATATGCTAAGAATTAAAATAGTTTTTACTCTGTGGCCAAGTACAATTACAGGTGTAATCTTTTTGTTTTAATAGACAGATTATCAAATTATACAGCCAATTTAACCCTACACTGTGCTTGCAATTTTTTCAATATAAAAAATACTAAATCACTTTTATCATTTGATTATTTTCTGAATATTGACTAAATATGTAGCCAAAGAGTGAGGTGTAGATTGTAGACCTTATATATATTTTATGTATCGTTAAATATATAAGATCAAGATAATTACTTTAGTTCTAAGAATCCTAACTTTGTCAACATACACTCTGATAAAAAGTTTTGTGATAATCATGTTACATTAAAAATTAATAAAATTTTGTAATAAATTTGACTTTAAATATCTCCTTGAACCTAAAATTACCTATAAATTATATATTTGCCTAGTATTGATAGGAATTTTAGAGTATGTTTGCTATACTTCTACAGATTTTTGTATGATGCACCCTAGAAATGAAAATCAGCTTCAAACTTCAACAATTTTAATTCTTTAAATTTATCCAAAAATAACAGCAGTAAATGCATCTTATCAAATACAAATTCATTATACTTAGATCTATTTTTCAAACAAAGTCAGACAAATTCATCAAAATGTAGACTGGAAATAAAAATTAACGTGGGCACATAGCATGGCGTCCCCCATCAACAGGCACACTTGCTCCAGTGATATTGCTAGCTAAATCACTGGCCAAAAATGCTATTGTAGCTGCAACTTCATCAGGCTTGCCAGGACGGCCCAAAGCGTGTGTCTCCTTACTTCTCTCTAAGAAAGCTGCGTATTGCTCATCAGATAACCCTCCACGACGCTGTAATTCAGTGAGAATAACACCAGGGTTCACACAATTCACCCTAACACCCTTGGCAGCTAGCTCCAATGCAACACATCTTGTAAACTGATCCACAGATGCTTTCGACACGTTATACGCTAACACGCCGGGAAAAGACCGTATACCGTTCACGCTAGACACGTTAACAATGTTACCTTTAGTTTTTAACAAGTGTGGCACAGCCAACATTGTCAAGTAGTAAATTGATCGGACGTTGGTGTTCATTAGGCGGTCATACTGCGCTAGAGATGTATTTTCAATGGTTCCCGTTTCAATAATTCCCGCATTGTTTATCAAAACGTCGATTTTTCCATAGTGATCTACGGTGTTCTTAACGATCTTTTCAATATCGGATTCCTTTGTCAAATCTGCCGGGACCATAAAAGTAGATGTTGACTTCTCACAATCCTTATTGACTTTTTGCAGATTGTCCACATTTCTTCCAGTTAAAGATAATTGTGCACCAAGCTTTGATAAAAACACTGCAGTAGCGGCGCCAATTCCAGAACTGGCGCCGGTAACAATTACTACTTTTCCAGCGAAGTTCATGTTTCGAACGTTTCTAGAATGATTCCAACAGCACCGGGTAATAATGTGAGATATTCTTATCACGTATATAAATAGATAACGCTAATATTATGTAAATCAAAACATGTTTGGACATTACTACTTACTTCATTTTCATTTGACAGTGTTTTCCTTTCAAATTACAATGACAGCTGTCACTGATAAACACGTTCATTGGTGGTAACCACGCTGCTGTTAAACTAGCCAATGAAAATTCATATCGATATATTATATAAAAATCTTCGAATATATAATGTTTTCTTGTGCATTTATTATTTCATACGAATTTTTCATAATTGCAAAGAATACTTCATACTATAAAAAATATGTAATTTATTAAAAGGTAGTATTTGAAAGAAAAGCCATGCTCTACATTTTTTTAACCGACTTCCAAAAAGGAGCAGGTTCTATATTCGTCTGTATGTATAAAATTTCATCAATTAATTGAATGGGTATAATATAAAACAGTTGACGCGATCTACTCTATACCACAATATATTATGAAAGATATAAATACTAAAAACTACAAAAGAATATATAAAAAATATTTTCATGAATATATCGAAACACTAAAATGATTAAACAATAAATAGCATTGAACACTCTGTATTTGTATATAATATCCAGATAAGGAACCGGTTTATGTAGGCACTGCTTTTGTCTTTCTTGCGAATAACAAACGGCGATTATGCGACTGTGAGCGTTGTTACAAACCTTATAAGGTTTTGAAGCGCAAAATATTTTGTAAAATGTGTTTCATTTTCTTTACTAATAATAAATAAAATAAATATAAAAGAAAATAAGTTATAAAAACTTTTTTATATCTCTTATGTTTTGACTCTATAGACGCATAATACGGTTATAACCGTCGTTCATAATACGTTACATAATACATTTCAAAATGATGTCATAATATTTTTAAATCTACATATACAACATGTACATAGCTTAAATTTTCTGTTTATCTAAAATATAATACCCTAAAAACCTATACAAAATTTTCGTGATGATATCATAACAATGACGATAGTAAGTTTTCTCAAGAGAGCCCTTTATTTTAATTACATACCATTATTAATATAATTTCACAAATAATAATATCTCATAGAAAGAAGTTATTCACATACATATAGGACAATCAGGAGTACAAGTAGCAAATGCTTGTTGGGAGCTTTACTGTTTAGAACATGGCATTCGACCGGATGGAATTATGTTATATAGTGGCGATGAGCAAAGCTGTGCATCATTTTTCAGCAGTACTGCGGGAGGAAAAGTTGTTCCCAGAGTTGTAATGATTGATTTGGAGCCTACTCCTATAGGTATAGGGTAACTTGTAATTAATTTTGATAAATTCATATAGAATAAATGAAAAGTATCAGAATTTTCTGTTTCAATTTTAACGAAAGCCCAAACCGATATTTTTAATTAGGTTTTATTGGATGAGACACAATCTGAATCTATCTAGACAATTTGTCAAGGGAAATAGCAGAATTAGTTTATTATTCTTCACTGTTTATGGGTTGTACGTGAAGAAACTGTTTTCATATGTATTTTTCCACAGTCTGATATTGTTCCTTGTACAGATGAAATACGGCATGGCACATATCGACAGCTATTCAACTCGAAATCTCTCCTTACTGGAAAAGAAGACGCTGCAAGTAACTTCGCTCGGGGCTATTTCGGCGTAGGGCGTGAAATGATAGACCTCTCCTTAAATCGTATCCGGCTTGCTGCTGAAGATTGTCATCATTTACAAGGCTTTATAGTGTTTCGAGCTTTTGGTGGAGGCACTGGCTCTGGATTTACGGCACTCTTACTGGAAAGCATTGCTCGGGATTATCGAAAACTTTCGAAAATTGAATTTGCCATATATCCCGCACCGAAAATATCACCAGTTATCGTAGAACCTTACAATGCAGTTTTAACTGCACACGCTTGTATGGATACGGAGGATGTCTGTTTTATCTTTGATAACGAAGCTTTGTATGACATATTAGCAAGGCATTTAGATGTACCACGCCCGACATATACAAACTTAAATAGATTGATTGCACAGGTAAAATAGTCTTTGAATTAATGTATTTTGAACTAACTACTAACAAGGTGTAATATATGTAAAACTATTTAAGGTAATATCTTGCATGACAGCATCTTTAAGATTTGAAGGCTCCCTGAACGTTGAACTTGTTGAATTTCGAACAAATTTGATTCCTTATCCAAGAATTCATTTCCCGCTGGTCACATTTGCTCCATTTGTACCTCCAACGAGGGCACAACACGAAACAAACTCTACACAACAGTTGATGATGTCATGCTTTGAACCAGCTAATCAAATGGTCAAGTGCGATCCCCGGAAAGGAAGTTACATGTCTTGCTGTGTGCTATTCAGGGGCGATGTTAACCCCAACGACATAAACCTAGCCATTAATCAAATAAAAAGCATGCGCTCGATTAAGTTTGTTTCCTGGTCACCTACTGGTTTCAAGGTACATAATATTTATTATTCTGTCAAAAACTGTTCAGATTGCTTGACATACAAACATACAGTATGCTTTTAAAGGTGCAATAATTTCTTCAACAGATAGGTGTTAACAACCAACCACCGATTACTGTGCCTGGGGGTGACTTAGCTGCGTTACAAAGAGCAGTAACCATGGTGTCAAATTCATCCGCTATTAGAATTGCATGGGAACATTTATGCAAGAAGTTTTCGTTAATGTACGCTAAAAGGGCGTTTGTTCACCACTACGTAGGAGAAGGTTTAGAAGAAGGGGAATTTAAAAATGCATACCATAATATCAAAGCGTTATCAAATGATTACAAAGAAATGGATACGTGAAAAGAGTCAAACTTTACAGTACAATTTTAGTGAATTGTCGGTTAAAAATAAAAAGTACGCGTTTTCTCGCATTTTATTTAAATATACACAAAATACTCCTTTTCTTGTCGTAAATTATAAAATGCTTCACAGAACCTCAGTCTAATAATCCATACAGTCGTTAAATGTAGACGTAGGAAGACAGGTCAATGTGGCAAGCAATTAAGAACGAAGAGCAGACCGAGCTAAAAGCGCTTATTCAATATATCTACATATAGTATACTTGACTAATCAAGTTCAGGTAAATTCAGAAGATATGATTGTTTAATTTAGATGCCTAATACTAATAAAACTCATTTAAGAAGGAGTAATTATTTTTAGTTACTGAAAATTAACATATTTATAAACATAGCAGGGTAGTACATATTAGTTAGCAGCTCAGGCTACTATGTAAGTGCTGCCATCCGCATATTTTAATGTTTGAAGATATATTATTAAGACATCTTTGCTTTATGCTATAGTCATAATATATACCTGTGGTACTGCTACACATTTTATAAAATAACATATTTATGTGAAATAATAGATCAATTTCATAAAAAAAAAAACAATTTTACCTCATGCCAAATGTCACTTCTTCTTCTTTGAAGGCTTCACCCAACAGAGGGACTGCGCCAATGTCCAGTGTAATTGTCATTTGTCAGTGTTAGTATCATGGTTGACAGATGACAGTACGTAGTTGGTACCGATCTCAAGTAGGTTGATAAGTTCACGTTTAATTTTCAGGAATTAAATTATTTTCTGGTAAATAAAGTATTTCTTATTGACCTAAGAGAAAGTGAAGTGATAAAAATACAAGTATTTAATTTAATTAATTAAAATCGGATTATTTATGCTTTAGGTTAGTATTGCGTAAATAATCGCAATCAATATTTATTAAAATACTATCCCATGAAGTACTTTGACTAATAGTTAATCTAGATTAATAATTATCAATGCATGTTTCAGTAAAATGTTGAGTTTAGCACAGGTGTGCCGATGTTCTAATTATTTGAGGACTCCAACTCGTGTCCTGTTATCTAGTACAAAAGGGCATGGGACATTACCCTCGAGACAATTGTTAACACCAGCACAATGGAATCACACGAATAAAGGGCTTAGAGTAAGCAATTTACAACATTTTTACAATGAAAATATATTATTTTGCCTAGGAAAAAAATAATAATATTGCCTAATAGCCTAGTGCTATAGTGATTAGCATTTGAGTATCAGAACAGTAGGGTTTGACTTAATTTACGATGAAGATTAAAAGTCTGACCAATAGGACTTGGTAAACTGATCACCTGCTTGCCTATAAAAAATAAAAAGTATTCTATTAAAAAAAGATAGGAACAGAATAACAAAGAGACACAGACTTAAAAATCTATAATAGAATGGTATAGTCCATTATTTTCATTATCTTTATATAAAGCAAGCATACATGTACATATTCTGAGATGGATTAATTGTTTATATTAAGTGTTAGACTTGCATATTCTTGTCTTGTCTAGTCTCTGCTAATATTTTATAGTTAAAGGTTGTTTGTTTGAGCAAAATAATCTTGGAAACCACTGTTTATAGTTATAAATTTATTAAATTTAATTTGTATTTGTTAGTCATTATATGTATCATATACATTTTGTACCAAAATCGTTTGTTAATTTATTGTTACAGATAAGTGAAATAATCAAAAGGAATGGGATTGTTGCAAGGTTTTGTGCATCATCGTCCAAACCGAAATCAACAAAAATAGTTGGTTACTGGCTTCTTGGTTGCAGTGGTATGGTTTTCACAGCAGTTGTGCTAGGTATGGCTCTTGGTTACTTGATTCTTCTATACAGTATTTATTATGTTGTAAATGTTATTGTTAAAGTCACTAACGGGACTAAATAAGCGGAAGCGTTGGGGAGAGGGGGGGTTATGGCAGTATTTATTGAAAATATTGTGTGATATTCTTTGGCATTTTCGGATAAAGTAAATGTGATTAAGATATTTTTATGTAGACTTTAGTTCACTGTATTAATAATTAGTATTATAGGGTCAATTTAGAGTTATGAAATGTTTATTAATTTTTTAATAAAGGAACTTAATATTATACAGTTCTTTTATTTTATAAGCCCAAAATACCGCCTCCTTGGTACAGTGATTAACGCGTGAGCGTAGAACCATGGGGTCCTGGGTTCGATTTCCGGTGGGGACGTACAAAACAAAAAAACGTCTCAGTCTGGCATGACACAGAAGACTGATCACCTACTTGTCCATAAATTAAATCCAAATAAAATAAAATACAGTGAAACAGATGTATATCATCATACCCCAGTAGGGGACACAGGAGTTCTCTTTTCACTTTAAAATATCCTATTAAAATCATTGGCAAAACCTTAAATATACAATTTAAGTGTTTGTATATAATTTACTTTCTAAAATACAGAATTGTTGTAATATTTGCAACTGTCCATGACCTAAATAACAATTGAGCCTTAAATTACAATCAAACTTAACTTTAATCACCACATATGTACCATTAATAGTATTTAATATTTAATACTAATGATATCACTGTAAAGCTTTGTATTATAATACCAGTTCATGTAAATATCACAATTATAATATAAAGCTGATGAGTTTGTTTGTTTGAATGCCTTAAAATAACATCAGGAACTATGTGACTGATTTCAAAAATTCATTTCCTGTTGGATATGTACGTCATCTCTCTGTGCAAATGCTAAGTATCACGGGTGAAGCCGCGGCCGGCGGGCTAGTGGAATATACACCATTATATTTGCTTTAATTTTTTTTGGAATAGACAACAGCTTCAGATTATTAATGACATAGGTGCTTAGGTGAAATAAGTTATATCATCATCTTTAATTCATCATCAATCATGATATGTGGGAGTCCCTTGGGCACATAAAAATGTCAGAGTAGAAGAAAGTTCGATTGTTTGGGCGGGGTAACGGGTGGCCGTGAGGTTAGGCGTTGCCACGGTTCGGCGAATAACACGGGTTCAAATCTCGTCTCTTGATCGATTTTTTTTATTCTTAAAAAAATTTTTACTTATAAAGCGTTTGAATGCTATAAAAGTAAAAATTAAACTAATATTTCTTCAATTAAAGCTTTTATTTGTTCATTCACTGTAACCTTCTAAACCTTCAATGTAATCTTATTAGGTGGAGTGACAAGGCTAACAGAATCTGGGCTATCCATGGTCACATGGAAACTTCTTGGTGAAAAGCTGCCGAGGACTGAAGAGGAATGGCAGCAGGAGTTTGAGATATACAAACAGTTTCCCGAATACAAATAGTGAGTTATTTATGTGATGTGATTTGTGGTAATCAGAAACTACTTAATAAAAAATATGTTTTGTCATTATCGGGTATTTAAAAAAAAAGTACTGTATTTGCCTTTGATATCAGATCTTGATTATAAATGGAAAAGTGTTTGTTTGCTTGTCTGTCTTTCAATATTTGTAATGGAGCGGTTTTATGGAGTGATTTCTCTCTGTAAATCTGTCTCTGGAAATAGTTAGGAGTCTAGAGAGTAAGAAAAACAGTGACAAAAATTGGCGGGAAATTCCATACGTAGGTGTACTTTCAGCAAGAACATGAATATAACGCTAAGCGAGTTCAAGTGGATCTGGTGGATGGAGTTCGCGCACCGCAGCTGGGGCCGCGCCATCGGGGCCGCCATGTTCCTGCCGGCCGCCTTCTTCTGGGCCAGAGGCTATCTGGACAAGGCCATGAAGATTAGGGTCGCCGCCTACTGTGCGCTCGTTGGGGCCCAGGTTGGAACTGACCGCGAATTCCGGATTCCGGAGGCCCATATTCTTTTCTTTAACCTTTCCAGTCCTTTCCTTTATTCCTCTCGTCTATCCTTTCTTAATCCCTTTCCAATTTGAAGTCGGTAATCTATTTGTAGAGGTGTTAAGTCTGCAATTAAACTTACGCCTCTCCAATGAGTTAAAAATATAATTTTGCTATAAAAAGCCAATAGTTTGATGCCTAGACACATTTCCGTTCAAGTTGTGAGAGCAACCAAACCTCCTACTGGTGGAAATTAATGGAAGACAATATTTACCCAAGTGTTTCACGAGAAATTTTTAAAGTGTTTCACTCCACAGTATTCAGTGTTTCAGTTTGTTTTGTTTGTGTGTTTTTCCCATTTCATTCTGGACAAAGTCCATAAAAGCCTAAATGTCGGTTTCCTGACTTTTAAACACCAACGAGAGTTATCTTTGTCTTATAGTGTCTTCTTCGACAGATATTTTAATTAAAGCCTTTCTTTGTAATAATAGAATTATATGTTTTTATTTGTAAATTTATTTTTTGAATATCAGGAAAGGCATTAAGTGCTGTTAAATAAAATTCATCATATCCTTTATCATTCTTCAGGGTCTAATGGGCTGGTACATGGTCAAATCGGGCCTCGAGGACCGCTTCCAAGGGCCCAGCGATGTTCCCCGGGTGTCCCAATACCGTCTGGCCTCCCACCTTGGTCTAGCGTTCCTATTGTACACGGGGCTCCTGTCCGGGGCCCTGAGGATATTGAGGCCAGTACCTGCTGGGGCCCTGTTTAGGAAAGTGAAGGAACTCAACGTTCTGACCGCCATTGCGCACACCGTTAAGGCAATGGTGTTTGTGACAGCGCTATCGGGTGAGTGCTATATCTTAGTTGTCAGTATCTATACAAATAAATGAAATTGTCATGTCTGTTTGTTACTGAATACATATGGATGTTTAGACGGTACATTTTATTTAGTAGTTTACATCATAGCTTATGGGATACCGATGGACGCAGAAACAGACACAGGGTCACGTTTTAAGTAAAAAAGTAAACAGTCTTCAATCTGCACTAGAACATTTAATTAGGATCATACGGGAGGTATCAGCTTTATATGAGAAAAAAAAATCATCAACATCGGTTCACCTCAAAAAAATACAATAGAATTAAAACAATTTTTGAGGTCAGTTGATAAATGATAAATCATCCTATCCTTTGGTATTCCTACAGGATACGAGACTTACGTGAGTGAAAACGTGGGGCGCAGCTATTAATTCCATAAAAAAAATCCTTCTCCGTTGCAAGAAGAAAAACATTTTTTTTTTTTTTGTCAAAAAATAAAAATGTTACGCACGTTGCGTCCGCAGGCGCGTTCGTGGCTGGGCTGGACGCGGGGCTAGTGTACAACTCGTTCCCCAAAATGGGCGACCACTGGGTCCCGGACGACATCCTGGCGCAGCGGCCCGCGGCGCGCAACTTCACGGAGAACCCGAGCACGGTGCAGTTCGACCACCGCGTGCTCGGCACGGCCACGCTGCTCGCCGCCAGCGCGCTGTGGGCCGCCGCGCGCGCGCGCCCGCTGCCGCCCGTCGCGCGCCGCGTGGCCCACGCCGTCACCGCTGTGGCCTGGCTCCAGGTCAGTGGCCGTGTATTCTTCCATAGAAATATTAACACACACACACAAGCACACACACACACACACAAGCACACACATAGAGACACACAAACACACTCACTCAACACTCATAGGGTTGGCTATCCCCCTATTTTGTCTTTATCTTACAATTTTTACATTTTGCTTATACAACGAGCAGGAAAGGGACTGGCTCTCTTAACACAGGTTATACCTAGCAAGAGGGCCAGAGCCTCTTAATAAGATTGTACAAAAATTAAGGTGAAATAAAGATTTATTTATTTATTATTTATTTTCATTTTTCATATTTAGCGATTGTTAATAAGAAAGTGAAAATGTTCTAAAAGTGATAAGCACTTGTAATTTTTTTACAAGACCCCCAATGTCATTGTTGTAACAAATATATATATA
>NC_052119.1:9370568-9375662 GCF_012273895.1 Zerene cesonia
TATATATTTCTGTTGGCTATTTCGCCCCATCTCCGCCGTGATACGTTTTTGTGTTTTAAGACTAAGACCTCCTCTTTAAGATTTCTTCAACTGCCTTTTTATAGATTGTACATATTTACATGTAACAAGTTGGGATGTATCAAAGCTAATATTTTTGTTGTTACAGGTAACACTAGGCGTCCTAACACTCCTATACTATGTACCGACTCCGTTGGCCGCCACTCACCAGTCCGGGTCACTGACCCTACTCACGCTGGCCGTTTGGCTCACACATGAAATCAAATTACTAAAATACTTACCCAAATAAAAAAATTATAGATTTAAGTTATTGTCTTTGATTTTTTAATTGAGTAACGTGTGATTATATAGTGTGCATGTGCCCTTATGGGTTCATGTTCTTTAAAATCAGTCAATTTCGAAATATTAAATCTTATCATAGATATCGAATAGAGTCTACAAATTTGATTTAATTTAACTTATTTATCTGAATTATAATTTTAAAAATCTTAAATGAAATGTCAGCTGTCATGTAACTGCCATTGTATTACTGACGAATGTTTCTCACTGTAAACTGTAAACTTCAAAGATTTTGAAATTTTTCGCTAGGTTAGGCCCATAAATAAATGAAAAATGGTGGGAATGGACATTGTTTATGACGAGATTTTTTTCTAAGACGTTGAGTTTTTTCTTATAGCTAAATTTCGAAATTTACACAGCAATAGCATATAAAATAAAAGCAAATGTGCATTTTCGTCTAATATTTTGTTATTTCCAAACCTGATAATGTTTACAGAGACCACCTAAGTTTGCAATTAATCAACACAATAGCATTTAAAACAGTATTTTGTAGTAGATAAATGTTAAAATAAATTTTGTTACAATTTTACTGATTTTTATTTTCCCCACATGTTTTGTATTGTATCTCCAAATAACAGTGTAAACGTTGAATAAAAATGGTGCAGAAACAGCGCCTCGGTGCAAGCAATGAATAGAAAAAGCTACTCTATGGTAAGCAAAAAATTGCAAAAACTGGCATAAGCGCCCATTGTCTAACACAACATTCGACTCATGCTCATGCCAAGCTTCCTTTTCTGACGCGTAACTCTGTCCCTATCATTAAAGAGGCACACTCTAGCTACAGATAATATAATTTTATCCTAAAACTAGCTGTGGCGCTATAAATATCGTAACAATAATAAATAACAACTAAGTCTAACATATGCTTCATGAACGTTATATTAACCCAGGTACTTCTGAACTAGATTAATGTGGCAGAAGACTTTTTAGGTATTCAGTCCAAAAAGCACGATCTCATAAATCAATATAAAAATAAGCAATAGCCTAATTTTAAAATATATTAGGAAGTAATGAAATAAAAACACCAGTTTAAAGATATCTCTTTATATATTGATATACAATAATTTATTTAATAATTATCTATTTTACTACGATTACACTTGGGGGGTATATCAGTAAATGTTCCAGAAGAAAGTGTTGACAGTAACAAACATGTGAATAATATAATTACGAAGAATCATTGGTTATTATTTACTGATTTACCCCTGAAGCCGATATTAAAAATTTATACAATAGAATATAAATGTGCGCTTTGAAGTTATGATCGCAAGCATTCAACACAACCAACTAAATGCCATAGAAACTCGATTTTGGGAAATTTTCATTCGTATTTGATCCCTTCGAAAATAAATATGGCGACCATTTGTATTCCTCTTAAGTGCAAGTGAGAGAGCACGCTAACAGCTGTCAGACATAATTATTTGCACTAGTAACTCAAGATTTAAACATTAAATAGACAATAGTAATATGTATGGCACAATTATTAATATATTGTGATCTACGAATGTATGATTCAAGCGATAAAAACGCGTAAATTTCCCAAAATAACGGCTCATTACCACGAAGATATGACGGAAAGTATATATGTACACATATCCAACCCACTGAAAACATGATTTCAAAAAATATAATTTTGGACAGTACCCGTATAAGTTACAAATACCATTTTTAAATATATATCGTCTATTATAAATGAAAAGGAATTTACGACACTCGATAAATAATTAATCATATAACACAGAATTCAGACGCTTACCCAATATTTATATAATTAAGATATTTATTTATCTGATCTATATATTGGTCTCAATATAATTTAAATACCTACTTAATCAAATTAAAGTGAGCAACTTATATTATGTTTATTGAGAAACTACCGACTGTTAAGGAATTAAATAGCGAAAGAAATAAAGACAAACGTTTATAGCTTTCGAATTACATTATGATATTCTCGAAAATCTTATTAAAATGTTCCTTTAATTGCAGCAATATTATAAATACTTCCTTAAGATAGTACCATTTATAAGCATTAATTTATTATGACAATATTTATCTGTCATGCAATATGACTGAAGGATTGACACTTGTCATATGAAAAAAAATCATTGACACAAACAATTCTAATATCAGCTGATTTCATATTATTTTCTAGAGCTTACTCCCTTTATACAAACAGGTTTTTAATTAGGTAACAACAAAATAAAGGCAAATCTTGAGCGAAAAAAAAAACATTTAGCACCATACAATAATTCCTTCAGTTCGAATATGACAATAAATAAAATATAGCAACGAAAGAACTGTGACTTCCGAGATCTATACATATAAGACACTTATAAATAAATGCCCATATTAAGTGAAACAAGATTTTCAATAATAACCGTATAACAATTGGTCGGAATTATATTGTCAGTCGTTCAATTTAAAAGTTGTAGCAACACTGAGCGTTCTAGAAATATCTATGATAAAAATTGGTAACCTAAAATGGCATTTATTTTAATTACATTTAGAATTAAGCCTCCAATCGCGGTCACAATAAAAATTAGCATATTTTTTAACAACCATAGACACCTTATAAACAGTCCTTACAACCATAGATAAATACTCCAAAAATAAAGAGAAACAGTTATCGAGCATGATACCAGTTAAAATATTAACAAAAAACAACATAAAACACTATCAACTGATTACAATTTTGTGAGAAAAAAAAGTGTATAATTTAGGTTAAGGCCATCCAATCACTTATCCACTTGGTCGTTATACAAATTATCAGATACACAAGATAATAAATTCAGTTCTCGTTTGAAAACTGTTCTGTATTACATCAAATAAATCTATTTTATTGTAAAACTATTGAATCGAATGCAAATAATTTCATATGGGTATTTAATTTTAGGCCTGTTTATTTCTATTTACACAAAGCTATTACACTGTTGATACAAAGACAATCTAGCGTTTGGCGCCAAAATAACCTTACAAATGTCAACTTCAAAACTTAAACAAAACAAAATACAAAGAATTATATTTATTTTTTTTATTTTATGTAAACATGGCATCTAACTATGCATCGATGGCACCTAAAATAATTGCATTTATCAACTGTATGAAATGCGTTATATGAATGCATTAATAACACAGAGTTTAATACAGTTTGTCTTGTATATAAACCAATTTAATTAGAATTTCTATACCCTGACAAAAATGAAAAGCTTATTGTATGAGAAAAAACGCGATGTTTGTAACGCACGGTAATTTTTAATAAAGTATATTTATTTACATCATAAATAAAGATAAATAATACGTTTTTATACTGGACATTTTTCTATAATATTAGCAAATAAAATAGTAAAAAATATGCTTGTAAATCGTGTATACGGTGAAGATTATTTCAAACCGCTAAAATTAATATCAGAACAATGTTTATAAATTATGTTTTATTTTTATGAATAATGTCTTTTCGAATATTTGTCAGAATGTAGGTCGAGTATAAAAATAAGAAAAATCAGTATAGACACGGCAGTGAAGTTAATAGGATTCAACTATAAAGTAGTAAAAGCTATTGTTTTATAAATAATTTAGTGTCTATTTGGGGCAACCTCTTCCATAGTAATAAATAATAATATCACTTATATATTTAGTTAGGATAAAAAATATCGGTAAATGTAATTTCATGTTTTTCATCCCTATACATTTGTTAAAATAATACTTAATGAACTTAATCAAAACAGCAATTCCTAACAGACAAGATCTATATACATTACGGTGTACCGGTATTTCAAAATAACTTAAAATCGTGTTAAATACTTAGTGAGTAATTAATAAAGAAACTAAAAAAAAATGTAGATCTAAACAAAATTTCCATATAGAACATAACTCTATGACACCAGATTAAAACATTTTTTTTTTTAAATACCCTCAAAATTATTCTGAAACACCCGCACGGTTAGCGTAGAAAAGTACAAACTATGTGCAGAGAGATTTTTACATTAATCCTCGATTTCCCGCCTTAAATACACATCTATTCATATTTACACACAAGATTTTAATCTCGAGACGAACCTTCGAATGTTAATATAAATAAAAATAAAAAAAAAATAGCCGTGAAACTACTACACGAGGCTGAATATACACAGCGCAATTGTTTCGATAACACTGCAAATTTTATTGAAAACTCACTCGTGTGTATCTACCCTACAAACGAAAACATAAATGACCCTTAAACGTTATGTGTTAGAACCGCCATGTGCATAGTTTCACTTGGGACGTGCGCGTTTAAATAAAAATTTGATTACAGCGACATCTAACGATTTAAATTACCGATTTAAAAATAAAATCAATATGATTATCATACAATAATAGTTATTCTAAGCTTTACGCGGCTCAGATGTTCCGTAGAGTGGACTCGTGAAGCGTGATTCAACATCGTTTTAGCATTTCGGATCTGATCCTGAAAATGTTTCACTTTCTTACAATCTTTTGAAGTTTCAATTGGAAAAAATGTTTTTTTTTTTTTTTTTTGGAAAAAACTAAATGAACTGCTCTATAACACAAAAAATATCAATAAAAAAATTAATCTAAAAGCATGAATTGGACCAACTCGCACCGCGGAAGGTATCACACCACCACAGAGGATCAGCGTTAACAAGTAAACGCTACTTTGTGTGGTGAAGCCGGATGGTCGTATCCACTTCCCCATGCTTTCATTTATTCCCGTCATTAATACATATAGTTATAAATCCA
>NC_052119.1:9375708-9391263 GCF_012273895.1 Zerene cesonia
CCGGCGTGATGCGCGCCTCCTCCAGCGGCAGGCGGTCGCCCAGCAGCTTGCCGCCGTAGAACCAGCGCTGCCGCCACACCTCTATGCCCTCCTGCGCCTGCACACGAGAACGTGAGTCGGTAAAGTGTATCTGTGCTTTTTGTATAAATATATCTTCCTACATGAAGATGTTAAAAGCAGTAGATTAAGCTAAGCTTAACGCGAGCGTTATGGTGTGACGTCACACTGCGAGCGACAAGTCAGGCTCGTTGCGCTCGCGCAGGTTCGCTATATTATATTCATAAAAAAAAAACTGTTTAAAAAACAAAAATACACGCTTCTATAATGGAATAGATTTGTTTAACTTGCTGCAACATAGTGTATTCATACGGAAATTATTTCATTATGGCGATCCTAATCAGGATATGAGAATGAGAATGAAATTATTGCATTGTCACTGATCCTTAAAATTTGTTCAAATCGAGTCTAAAGAAGTCGATTACATACATCACACTACTATTATAAATGTGAAAGTTTGTTTGTTTGTCCGCTAGTCACGCTAAAACTACTAAACGGATTTTGATAAAATTTGGTATAAAGTAAGGGTATGTGCTGACTTGAGTGATAGGATATTTTTATCCCGATTAAATACTCCCTTGGAATAAAACAGGAACCTTGATATCCGGGCGGAGCCGGGACGAGCATCTAGTACAATATAAGCTTGTGAAAAAAAACAAAATAATTTATTTTATTTTTTCCCCACTTCAATAATGTTTTTAGATATTTAAGTACGGTCTCAGCGATAAAATCTGACGAGCGGAAAATCGTGACAAAGTTCTTGGTCTCGTTGCGCTCATGCAGATTCGAAAAATGAACTTATAACTGACATTCCACACCTGAATATCATATATCAAATCATTAACAATACGTTAATCACATAATATAAAAACATGCACCTGCAACTTAGCCTTGCAATGTGCTATAGTGTGTCTCGAGCCAACCGGCAGCATCAGATCCTTGCAAGTAGTGGAGAGCCTCAATCTCAGTGCCATCTCGGAGCCAGCCTCCACTGGCTCAGAGCAGTCGGCTGGCGAGTCACGTCCACTCGCCTCCTTCACCATGTTTATGGGCGCTGATAGACAGTAGATTGGCACCTGGAGATATAAGAGAAGTTAGAAGTATTAAAAAAATAACTAACCCTCTTTTAAATTAACAGTATTAGTCCAAAATTTAAATAGGATCACCCATCATTGAATCTTTGTACACATAAAAAAAAATCATCAAAATTGGTTCACCCAGTAAAAAGTTATGGCGAAAAAGTTATACGAAATTAGTGTTTAAGTCAATGGAAACAAGTATATTTATATTTTAATAATAACTATCACTTAACAAATCCAATGGAAAAGTATTTTTTAAATTTGTTTAGTAGTTACTCAGATGGTCCAACCCCCACCCCATTCCATCTTTGCAATCTTTACCTCTCTCTCTATATGTCAGTTTAGATAGTTAAAAAATACATGAGGATATTGATTATATTTTTTTTATAAAATTTCAAGAATTCTTTGTAATCTGTTTCACAAATAATGCACATGAATTCGTCAACATAATATTTTAGTTTGTACTAATCATAAACCTCATTAGCAAGCTGATTCACAAATTCCTTTCAGATAAGTGAAGTGTTTTTAAACATACAGCTAGTGAATAATTAAGTTTTCCTATACAGTTTTGAGCTCACTCAATAAATATGGAAATGGTGGGGATTTGCAATTTATTGATTCTATTTATTTGAAAGCTAGTGCCTGCCAAGTGGTCCTATTTAAATTTGATCTAGTACTGAGAATTATCAGGAGATATAGTTTATTGTTAGAAACAATTATGTTAATAGCTATTTTACTGGCAGGATACCATTGCATTTCCTTCCATATCATAACATTAAGCAAAAAAACATTATCACTAAATTATGCTTTTTTAGCATTACCTATATATCATGCATTAAATGTCCTTATAATCCAAGATTATAAAAAACATTAACATGCCAAAAATTTACAATCCCACACCGAACCTTGACCATTAATGCAATGTGGTTGAAAAATACTTAATTCATAATGAATCATGTAATTGTGTAACTGTTACTTACAACACAGTCCAGTGAAAGGAAAGGATGTTACCTCATATAATATTATATGGACAGACATTTTGCTTTAATATGCTTCACCATTGTAATCTACCCAATTTTTAAATAGATTTTTATTGTACTCAAATCAGTGTTGATATTTGTCTTTTTATGCATTATTAGCCATATAATGTAACAATACAAAATTTTATTTACATCTTTATCAAAGTGCCATCAAAAATTGCTCTATCTATATATATAAAATTCTCGTGTCACAGTTTTCGTTGCCATACTCCTCCGAAACGGCTTGACCGATTCCTCTGAAATTTGGTAAGCATATTGGGTAGGTCTGAGAATCGGCCAACATCTATTTTTCATACCCCTTAAAGATATGAGTAAGGCAGAACAGTGTTTGCCGGGTGCAGCTAGTAAATGTATAATTATAGAGAATGCAATGCCTCATGTTATACTGATTTTTTTTCCAAACAGTCAAACAATATTGTAATATAATGGTGATGAACATTATAATACAAGAATTATATACCAGTTATATTATGCATTACATTGAAACAGTGACTAAGCTTCAAATGTTTATCACAGTATAATATCAGTTACTATAAATTTATATTCATGTGTGCCAACAGACTATTCATTGACCTTTGTTACCCATATATGGTGTGTGGTTTTATATGCCAATAAAGCCATCAATAATAATTTAACACAACAATTAACCAACTGCCCTTTTGTAGCTTATAGTCTTCTAAGATGTTTGGTTTATATAAACTTTATTAAGAATATGCTGTTTAAATTCGGGCGTATATTCGGGCGTAAATTAACTCACCTGATATCTAGTTCCCCATTCATCATAGCACTCTGTGAGGTATCCATTGGGTACAGAAACACTGGCCCCGTCCAGTATGGCCTGAGCAAGCTGAAAGTCCATAGCTTCAGCGGCCACTGCAGCGGCCCGCAGCGCGTCCCAAATCTCTTTCCGTCCGTCGAACGCCGGCGCCGTGTCCCAGAATTCATCGCGTTTGCTCCTCAATTGTCCCTCAGTCAATGGCACGTCTGACTTCCATCGAATTGTCTCATGGCACAGTGACTGATTTTTTCGTAAGCCACCTAAAATAAAACACAATTTAGTCACTTCACGCACGACTCCACGGCGACAGTTTCGATCACGTACCTGAATTTGGTCGAGACACTGTGCCTGAAGATTCCTCTATGGGCCCGCTCCTGCTCCTAGTTATTCCTATACAACCACCCATTGTAATTACATTCTTTTTTTACCAATTTGAAACATTTACAAAAACATTATAACAAATAACATTTTATCGCCTGTTCCGAGTCCTTTTCTGTCAAAAGCTAGCTGTATATGTTTCGTTTTTACGTCGAATCGGTCAATGCATAATACGTCAGTTCATTTATTATTAAAGTATCAGAATTGAACTTTCGCAAGGAAAATAATTTCAGGAGATTAATGAATATTTAAAAATGACAATCAATATATGGGTAATAAATTTAGCAAATATTAAAATAACACAGTTTCATGATTTGATACTCAAGGTTTTATGGAAAACGAAACGTTAATGTTTAAAGACGAATCAGGTTTGACTACAGATAATATTTGCAGTGGATTTCTTCAATAAACTCGTACCTAGTTATAGGTACTCTATGCATTAACTGTTGGTGGGTAGTAAGTCCCTACCTACCTGTAAGAGATTTTAGGTATCGCACGATATATTTATAATAGCACAAACTTAATACTACATTTTCAATATTTTTATTGCGAACCTATTTTTTTTTTTGTGCAAATAACCTTTTAACCACAATTTTCCATATATACTATTTTGTGTAAACTGCGATAACTGTAACAATTTATCTAAAATTTCGGTATGAATCATTGATAGAATCATATCTTAAATGTCAATCAACGACAATCGACATTAACATTTGACATATATGGATGATTGTTCAGTTGTCATTTGTCAATGTACATCAGATTCGCCGAAAAAGTAGTAAATACTGAATACTGATTGGAAATTGTTTTTATTTATCTTAGCCTTTTTAATCGATAAATGATAAGGTATTTAACATACTTATCGAAGTAAAAATATTTCCAACTACGTATTTCAAACCTTACATGGTATAAACTACTTGTAAAAGTTACTATTTTAAGAATAACTTCGAACGAAATTGCAAACTTTTCGGTATTGAGTTTAGTACCAATAACAAATAATGACGAACGGAAATTTGTGCTTAAATGATCATAGACTTACTGCGGTAAGTGTAAAATTACTTATTTCGGAATTATTCTGCTTTATATATTGGTAAACATTAAAAACGCATAAAATACATTTCAGATTGATCCAACTGCGTATTATGTATCTGAATTCATTACTGAAGAAGAAGAAAAACATATCATTAACAACATATATGCAGCACCAAAACCAAAGTGGACACAATTGTCCAATCGACGTCTGCAAAATTGGGGCGGAATTCCTCACAACAACGGCATGATCGCTGAAACAATACCCCATTGGCTTGATCAGTATTTACAAAGGATACATAGCTTAAACTTAATGGGCGGAAACAAGCCCAATCATGTGTTGGTTAATGAATACAATCCAGGACAAGGCATCCTACCACATCTAGATGGTTCCTTATTCTACCCAACAATAACTACAATTTCCATAGCCTCGCATATAGTTTTAAATTTTTACGAACCATTAACAGATAACAAATCATATTTGCAGCCAGTATTTTCATTTCTACTAGAACCAAGGAGTTTATTAGTGTTACAAGATAAATTATTCAAACATTACTTGCACGGTATAAATGAAGTACAGCAAGATGTTATTGATGATTCTATATTAAATTTAAATATGTGTTCAAATAAATATAGTAGGGATTCAATTGTAGATCGGCAGACAAGAATATCATTAACAATTAGACATGTTCCTAAAACGACAAAGTTTAAATTAAATATTGGAAAAAGGTAGAGGTTAATTTATTCTTTGCTAAAATTATATAATATATTAGTTATTTGCATTGGACAAATTGTAATTAAAATTTTATTTTTTACAGAAAGTTGTTTTTCTTTTTTGTAATGTTTACAAAACTATTAAAAAACCAGTAGTACCAGCATTGAAAATGAAAGCAAACAAATTAACCTTACGATTGACTCAGATAAATTCTACATTCAAACTAATCTTAACAGTCTAGTTGGCTTATGTTTTCATATTGTGTTTCATTGTACTGAATTTTTAAAATGGCATTTGCAAAATTATTTTCGAGTGGTTATGTTTTTTATTTGGAGAGAAATTTTAGCAAGATATTAACTAGGAGTTGCAGTGGGAAGACAAATGTACCAGTATGTGACAAAAATGAAGAAGGTAAAGACAATACAGTATCGGGAGAGTCACCTTCAGGAATTGGAAAAAAGGTGAACAGTTTTGTTTATGTGATAGATTAAAAAACCTTAAATATTTTATAAAAGATCACTATATATCAACATTCATAGGATCAACTTATTGACTCACTTGCTTTTATAGAGTATATGTAAGGAAAATATTTAATCCTGACAATCCTAATAATATTTGATAATATGGTACTCATGAAATTATTGTACTTTAACCAATCCATGATAAGTGTATAAAGTTACATTAAAATCTGTCAGTTTAAAATGGGTCAAAATCAAATCTAATGGAGTAGGTTACGTACAAACAGGTTAGGTTAAGCTAATAAAAGTGTGTAACTTTTAAAATTAGTATCTTTCTCTTTTCATTCCATAATTGCTTTTTTGGAATTACTAGATCTGAAATTAAGAACTAACTACTATAACTTATTTCTAGCTTTCATTCGCAATTATTTGGAAAAATAACACACTATGATGCAATTGCAGAATGGTTTAGTGCTGGGTGTTTATGAAGATGGTGACCAGTTCCAGTTGACCCCCGCAGCAGAAGAGGTCAACCAGAAGAGTGGGGGCAAGCTATGCAAGTATCTCAATGAGTGAGTAAAACTTTATGACAAAGGATTATGCATTATATATAGAGAATTTTATAAATGTGGGTTTCCTAATGTTATAAATGCCAAAAGCTAGTTAGGATGTGTGTGTTTGTTGCTCTTTCACACAAAAACTGCTAAACCGATTGCAAAGAATTTTGGTACGCAGATAGCTGAACAATTTGATTAACATATAGGCAACTTTTTATAACTTTTTATCCCCATATTCCTACGGTATAGGGACTTACGCTGGTGAAACCGCGGGACGCAGCTAGTGTTTAATAAGTATAAGTGCTGACAAAGTCAGTAACAAAAATGCATTTTCCCAATATTTTTCTCGTTTTTCTGTTTTGTGATGTTTTCATGTGTTTTAATTAAAAACTATGTTTTAGCCCGCGGCTTCGCACACGTTAAATTTGGTGTAGTTTAAAAGATGATATTATTCATATAAACCTTCCTCTTGAATAACCTCTATCTATAAACCGCATCAAAATCCATTGCTAAGTTTTTAAGATTTAAGTAGAGAAATTTAAAAAAATTACAGGACATACAAAAGGACAGTGAATACGATTTTGTTTTACACTATGTAGTGATGTTGAAACAACATTTTCCAGGCTCTCATGCGAGATGAAGCTCGGTAAAGCTTTCGTCGTGACAGACGTCGCGCCAGACGTGAGTTGCGTGGCGCTCGCTTGTCTCGGCAAGAAAGCGCCTGGCTATAATCACTTGGAGGATATCGATGAAACTAACGTAAAGTTTATTTGATGAGTTGATTTTAACAGTTAACTTACACTTAACAGTGACAAGGATGTTCTGAATTCGATTGTATTATTTGTTATTGTTACTACAAGTGTTTACTGGGTGAACTGATTTTGATAGAAATTTTATGTTCAAAAGCTGGCACTTCTCCTTTGGTCCCATTTAACCTCATGCCACCGCAGATTAAAAACTAGCTACTCATGTCACCTCTTGCATTAAAAAAGCGTCAGTTGCATTTTCCCGCTCTGTTTTTACATCGATGTCCATAGAGATTTGTTTAATTTCTTTTTAATTGTCAATTTGAGTTGTGGGTGAGGATGTGTTATTTACGCATTAAATTTGGTGTAGTTCTGACTTGATATGTATAACAATTATCCGTAATATATTAATTATCTGTCTGTCCGTTTCTCTTGTTCCAATTTCATGAAATTTGGTACAAAGATGGTCTGTGACCCGAGAGAAAATTTTATCCCGAAAATCCTATAGATATATGATAGACTATAAACGATAGAACCTATAAACCCTGAGTGATTATTTCTCTCTGCGGGCATCTAGTCATACATAGTACGATGTAGGAGAACGTGCGCGTGGGCGTGGGCGCGGGCGTGCGCGCGCTGGCGGCGCGAGGCGCGCGTGACGTCACCGTGGACGCGGCCGGCCAGCCGCGCGCCGCCGCCGAGGCCGCGCACCTGGCCGCTTGGAAGTGCGCCCTATTTCTTTATAGTTAGGAATCAAAAGAAACCGTCTATGATACATCTTAATACATATAAATTACGCGTCACATTGTTTGTCCGCGATGAACTCCTAAACCACTCAACCGATTTTAATCAAATTTGCACACCATGTGCAGTTTGATTCAACGTGAAAGATAGGATAGTTTATATTTTCTTGATTACGATAAATGACTATCCGGGCGGAGCCAGTTCAATGATAGATTAGAAGTTGAAAAAAAAGTTGTCACATGGATTCTCTTTTTTTGTAATGCTGACTGTATAAACGTTTAGTATGAAAATAATGATGTAGACGAACAAATAGATACAAGTAAGAAATAGGTATCTGTAAGTCGATATTTGTTTTATGTATATGTTTACATAACAAAATCAAGTAACGTAAATCTTTTTTTTTTCTTTTTTAATCCGCTACACGTACATGTAGGTGGTCAAGTTATAATAATTTTTTTTCCATCTTGACCCTTGCAAAACTCTGCCTACGCTGGTAATTGGCAAATTTTTTACTGTACATTTTTCACATGAGGCTGTTAAGATTTAACTAAGGGTAGTGTTATCATAAGATCATAATAATAATAATAGGTATTTTTAAATTTCCAGTTTCCAAGAATTCAAATCGCTGGAGACACGTAAACCCGAAGTTAAACTCTCACAATACGGCTCAGAGCCCAGTGACGAATGGACCCTAGGGTCAATCCTGGGTCGGTCCCAGAACTGGGCCAGGTTCCTCTCCGATATGCCCGCAAATAGCATGACTCCTATAGGACTTGCGCAAGTAATATTTTAAACTTATATTTAAGTGATTTTTTACTGAAATTGTAATGGATGGTTAGATGGATTCGAACTCAGACATTGTTAATGGGAAGGTTAATGATCATGATTACCAGGCCAGGCCCATAATATCATTTTGTTACTTTCTTCTTCCCTGACTTTCTTTTATTCCCCTTATCGATTCCTTTCTCAATCACTTATCTTATTGCAGAAGAGTAAGGTATCTGTAAATGTTCATTGGTGGTGGTAGTGTAAGGGCTACCATGAGGCAATCAACCAGTTCCTTTGTCGATTCCTTTTTCGAATGAATATACGAGTTTATGTTATCCAAAAAAGGTAGCTACGGATGTGGATAACATTGGTACACAGATAGATTATACATATATTGCAACATTGCAGTAGTAGCGAAACATGGAAGGAAGTATTGGGTTTTTGCAACAATTGTCTGATACCCGAAATTACTAAAATTTGGGTTGCTCAGGAACCAAGGTCTCAAACGTGACTAGAAACGTACCGAAATATAATATGTGATACATGGATTCTTGACTATTTTCCATTTGTCCTATGTTTGGATGCAGTTCGTAGGTTTGAATGAAGGTTAAGGTTAGGTCACATTCGGTTCCAAATTTAATTCATTGACATGCCAATTTCCACTCACCCACAGTTTAGAATCTATATAACATTATTACCATACATAGGAAGCATTAGACGTCCTCTGCCCTCTCGGAGTGCAAGTAACTGTGAGGGAACGGGACTGGATAGAGGCACAAAAGATGGAGGCATTTCTCGCCGTGGCCAAAGGCTCTTGCGAGCAAGCTGTGTTGTTGCAATGCGACTACCGCGCGGGGGGGGACACTCCGCCGGTGCTGTTGGCCGCTAAGGGCGTCACTTTTGACAGGTTTTTAGATTTTTACAAAAACAAAAAAAAATCGAAAAAAAGTTCTATATCAATTGAACACATATTTTTACAGGATGATAACAGTTTTTAAAACTGGTCAAGCGATTTCTTGAGTTTACTCATTATACGTACTTCACTTATGTGAATTAACATCCATGACCCTTTATTTATTTATGATATAATTGAAGACGTAAATTAGTTTAGATAAAAAAGCAAACACAAATATTTATTTTAGTTATAACAGTGTTTAGTTATTTTAATAATGTGCAATATACATTTAATCTATTTTTATCTCTACTACTCGTTTTTATCAACAGTGGTGGCTTATGTCTGAAGAAAGCTCACGAAATGAAGGAAAATCGCGGTAGTATGGCCGGCGCCGCCGTCGTGCTGGCGGCAATCCGGGCCATAGCACTCGCTAAGGTGCTCTACACTTTCCTTGTTTCTATTAGAACTTGTAGAAGTCTGAGATTTTAGTTCAAACATGTAGATAGCGTTTACACTTTCATTACTGTCGTAATATGCGATTCTACTAAGAATAGGATTGATTTAATATGGCAATATTGTGACGTCATACCTGCTAATTTAAACGAATTCGTACTCGACCGATTTTTCAAAGACAAATAAAAAAAGGTGATATCTCTCTCAAGACCTTTGTATATACGTATAGACTATAGATCGAGCTCATAGACAATGAATGAAAGAGACGAAAAATTTTTACCAGAACAAAGCGTATACTAAATGAGAATAATTTCCAGTTTGCTAATATGACCAGGTGCCTATAAACGTGAGCGCGGTGATACCGCTCTGTGAGAACATGGTCAGTGGCCAGTGCATGAAAGTGGGCGATGTGGTCACTGCTCTCAATGGACTCTCCTTGCAGGTTAAAACTGTCAAATGTATTATTAATTAACTAGTGGTCCGTCCGTTCGTTCAATCGGTCCATTAGTTCTTGAGATTAGCGCGTTTAAACAAACTTTTTAGCTTTTTGTTATTATTAGTATCTATTAAATTGAATTAGCTCTTGGCACGCAGATCTTATTAGAGAATTTATTTAAATTCGTTTAACTGTCACGATAGTAGCTACGCCCCTTGTTCAGACATACAAAACCAATTAGAAAATTAGTATTTTCTCTTCTTTAATAATTTTCATTTATAGACCATTAAAATGCTATAAAATTAAAAATGAAATTTAACAAAAGCCGCGTTCTACACAATATTTTAAGCATTGAAATTGGTCGAGATGGTTCTTTATCTTCTCAATAGATGGCGTGGGGCACATGAAGTGAAAGAGTAGAACAAATTCGATTACTGTGGCGGGATCACATTTGGCCGAGAGACTCGGCGTTACGTATGGCAAAGACTCGGATTCGAATCTCACATCATGCTCAATTTTTTTCTATTTAAGAATTTGTCAAAAAGGCATTTTACTGTAATTATATAAACATTCACATACAGATAGAAGATACGGACATGGAAGGTCGTCTGATGCTGGCGGACGCTCTGGTGTTAGGGCAGGTCCTGCACAAGCCTTCGCTCGTTATTGACGTGGCAACACTCACTCGTTAGATATTATTTTATAACTTTATATTTGATTTATAAACATAAAAAAATGTCTATGATATTTAAAACCGAATTAGTAAAATAAATTTCTTACCATTATCTGATAATTATTGATTGATATCAATAATCACTCGTTAGGTACGACTCATATATTTGATTATGTTAACAAAAATAATTCGCGAAATCGGTCGACCCTTTGATGTGTGGTGTAATCATCAATGCTAATAGGGATTATGATTGATGATGTATATAAATATTTAATGATTAAATCACATAACGACCGGATTTGAATATAAGCATAGAAATATTTCGCTGTAAAACTCAATGACCTTTTAGAAGCTCTTTTGAATCGTAAGCCAGCACTGCATCGGTGAAACGTACTTCCCTACAAGGTACATTTCACTGATGCAGTTCTTGTAATTTGAAGACGGGGTGCTCCTCGCCACGGGGGGCGGCGCCTTCGGCTGCTTCTCGAACAGCGAGCCGCTGTGGCGCGCGCTGCGCCGCGCCGGCGCGCGCACGGGCGACCGCGCCTGGCGCCTGCCGCTGTGGGACTACTACCAGCGCCAGATACAGAGTACTGTCAGGCCGAGGCCCTACTTACAGCGATAAGTGCCTACATTCGCGTGGCGCCGTCGCCACTTCGACAGTCGAACACAGGATAATAAGTACACTCGTGCTTGCGTAATAGTAATATTATAATAATACTAGCTGCGCCCCGCGGTTTCACCCGCGTAAGTCCGTATCCCGTAGGAATATCGGGATAAAAAATAGATGTTGGCCGATTCTCAGACCTACCCAATATGCTTACCAAATTTCATAGGAATCGGTCAAGCCGTTTCGGAGGAGTATGGCAACGAAAACTGTGACACGAGAATTTTATATATATAGATAGATTGTCTTTAAATATATACTTGCGTTTGCAATGGTTTAATAGGAAGAATCGCTGGCTGGTTATGACTGTATTTATTGGTTATGAAATGGCAATACTTAGATGAATATCTCGCTAGGCTCTGAGCGAGCGATGCGAGCTGAATTGAACCGAGTTGCTTAGTAGCAAGATTCGCTATTTCTTTGAATGGTTACGGGAAGTGCTGTTCTTGTACTTATTATTCTGTGGTACTGTATACACTACTCGTCAGTGTCTATGGACGTTCTAAATGTAGTCGATACGAACTTGCGTGGTACAGTCGCAGCCGCGCCAAAAAGTTTAGCGAGTACTGTACATCATTGTTCACATAAATACTGAATATGTATGTTATCTTAATCATTAGCCCATATGTTCCCACTGCTGGGACACAGCCCCTATGTTTTGGCCGTGAACCACCACGCTAGCCAAGTGCGATTTGGTAGATGTCACATATCGTCGAACTTTTGATTCTTGGCCATGTCGGATACCTAGCAATGTTCACAGTTTCGAGCAGTGGTGATGGCAATGGTCTCGAACCTCCGACATATAGATTTTAAGTCCGAGGTCTTAAGCAGACTTTAATTACAATTGCTTATAATATTAATTATATTATGATAAATCAATTGAAAAAAGAAAACAAAATGAACCATTAATTTCACGCAAGAGTAAAAATTATTAATGAAGAGATTGAGCATAGCAAAAAATCTATGTAATGTTAGATATTAAAAGCGAGGCTCTCACAACGTTATCGTCTATCGTATATTATTTGTTTTTATAACCTGCCAATGTTATGATGATTTTTTTAAACATATATGACGTCAAGGAGCTATTATTTAAATTTCAAATGAAAGCTAGCTTTGAAATTTTAAAACATTTCATCACAGACGATCCAGCAGTGGATTTACGCAACAGAGGATCAGGAACTGCCACTCCATGTATAGGTGCTGCATTTCTGAAGGTATCAGATCATTTTTAGGTCTCAATTCTTTAATTTCACTGAATAATACTTCTCTCGCAAACTTGTAATCCTGCACGTAGAACGTGGAAGAGTCGCAGTGTATTAAAATATTACATTTAATTGAACGATTTTAATTTTGCATTGGTCTATAATAGCCCAATATATATTGAGGGAATATGCAATAGATTAGCTATAGGTTGTTGTATTAAGTTTTGCTCATTTTGGGCTAGATGGCGTTGTCGGATTGTTTATTGAACACTTATCGATCATTTTTCTTTTTTCGAAAAATTAAGGCTTGTGCGTTTGATAGGAAATAATCGTCATTTGGCCTCTTTTTCGAATCTGTAGTTACTACGAGGTCGTAGGTGATTTTTTTGTAGAAGATTTATTAAAAAAAATGTACAGAATGATACTCTTTGGACCTATCGTAGTGTTCGCATATAACCCTCAGTAACCTTACAGACCAATATGTTAATACAGTAAAATTTTTCAGAACTTCGTTTGTTGCGACTGGTTGCACATGGATATAACTGGAGTGGGCAAGTTATCGCATGCCCCGGCGCCCCCTTACTTACACCCCTACCGTATGACAGGTAGCATATTCCTTCTATGTATCTGTATCTGGTCTGTCTCTGCTACGTCTTGTCACCGTAAAATTGTAAAAACGGTTATTATAATGTCGAAAAATTGTGTTAGTAATTTTTTATGGATTAACCATTAAAATGTGAAATGGGCATTGAATATGGTTCGGTTTAATTAGAAATATTCTGTAGGCTAGCAACCTACGTTTAGAAAAAATATGTTCTCGGCATAATACATAACTGCATTTACATGTCTAATCTCTAGTGGATTTCTTCTTATTTTATAGCTTTGTTGACATTAAAAAAAATCAAATTTACAGTGCAATCGTGATATAGGGACAAAGTAACAGACACTTCCAAAGTATAGTTACAATTGATTGAATGAATTGAGCATCCCAAAAAAATAACAAGCGAGCGAATACAACAGGTCACAATCTTTCGACAGTTGGCAATCTCGCGAGATAGATTGCAATTCAATGGTTACACATATTTCCAACATTTCAGGTCGACCAACGCGCACGCTGGCCACATTTCTGATGAATGCAGCTGAATCGAAAGATTGCAAATAGACCAACTTTTTTTTAAATCGTTTTCTTATTGTGATTGTATTTTGTAATAAATTAACGCGCATTCACACGTTCTTTTATTGATAATCGGGAATTACCTAATAAATTTTGTTTTATTGTGACGTGTACATTTAAATCTAAGGAAGTGAAAATGAAACACCGATGCTTATTGACCTAAAAATGAAGAAACATTTATTTTCAGTATGTCTTTTGTAAAATTTAATAACAGAATGAATCAAATGTGGTAATTCAATAACAGCTGAGTTGCTCACAGTCGATAGAATTACTTCACCAACAATAGAAATATAATATTTATCAAGTCATTTACAGATACAATTAAATGTAGTATCGATAAATCTAATTTATTCGTACAGAGTTAGATTTAAACGTTGAATGCGAAGCGCGGGGGCGGCCCCACTCGGCCGGATTCTCACACATCGCTAACCAAACTCCAAATAAATCAAACCAACATAAAAAAAAAACAATAGATTATATTATTTTAATTTCATTAAAGTACATGGGATTAAAACACTTATTCTAGTTCCACTATTTATTCATCGCTAATTTAAAAATTACATCAGATAAGTTACATAGATAATTAAATTAAATAATCACAATAATGTCATATTCTAAGAATAATAGTATTAAATTATGCAAGATTAAAATACAATGTTTACGTTACATTAAGTTTAATGTGTGAAATGAATAGTGAAACTAGTATTGTAGTCGTCGACGCCGTCGACGCCATCGACGCCATCGACGCCATCGCCGCGGGGTACAGAGAGTGACACGTGTATTAGATACATTACATGTCTAACTAAACAGCTAATCATAATTTATAACAAGTTACACGATATAAGAAACAGTTCAACTTAACACAATGAATAAATAGAAAAATGAAAAAACGTTATAGCCGAAGGCGAGCAGGAGACGTCGCAAGTATTGGTTGAGAATTCCGAAAATCCGCCGCCCCGCGCCCGCACGGTACATTTTTTTGGGATTTTTTCAAATTTTTTATCTCACGTACTTTATAAATATCTCATACTTGAAAAAAAATTACATTAAAATGTATCGGAAAGGTGCGGACGCTAGCACCGCATACACTAGGCGCGACGCAACACCGAGCACGCACACACACACGCCGCTCGCAGCGATCCTTACAATAGTTACATTAACGGAATACTTTAAGTCTAAGGACGAGTGGCGGGGCCCTCGCCGCTATACAATTATACCATTAAACTGAAACGATGACAATATTTAATTTATCGCAAACACTAGAGAAATGCAGGTCCAATACGATGGTAATATTGTGTGTCATGAAACAAAATGTATATTTAAATTCTTTTACACACACACTAGCCGGCGGCTCACTTCGACGTCATCATGGTGACGAATTCTGCAAACAAACAAACGGGGCGTTAGTGCGGTTCGACAGCGTGTCCGCCGGGCACACGGCACACGACCCTTCTAAGATAAAAATATCAAGACAACACAGATATAGTAACCGACAGAGAGATAGATGCACTATTAAACAACCTGTTAGAACGGCTAAATAACGGAAACGGAAGCGACGATCGCGCTCGGGCGCCATGCCACTACGAGGGACCACGAAATACCACCCGGCCGGCGCGGTCTCAACGCGAGGGACTCCACGCGTGACGTCACGGTTTGCTGCTCGTTGTCGGTGCGGGGGGTCGCGAGGGGTCGCGAGGTGGTATTTC
>NC_052119.1:9391273-9415702 GCF_012273895.1 Zerene cesonia
AGACATGCAGCGGGGGGGCCGCGCGGAACGGCCGTTGCGGGCGGCCCCCCCCGCGACACAACAGCGATCCCACAGGGAGGCGGGACAACTAATACCAGTGTTGCCATCTCGAGGTGGGAACGTTAGAGGGTACATCGAGGGGGTGACGAGAGAGAGACAGAAAAAAAAACGTTAAAAACAATGATTCGGAAATATTTTAAAAGGATCCGTCAAAATCGAAGGCGATAAGAGAAAGACTACCGAACTCGCCCCGGAGCAGAGTGGAACTATAATATAGGTGACAGACAGTGAGTGCTTGAAAGAGATAGATGTACGGTAGGTGGCAACACTGCAGAATGTAGGAACAGTTAATAACGAGCAGCAAACCATTGATAGCACTATGTGTACCTAGTGGCGACGGACGTAGGCCTTGCGCACTAAATATATTGAGATCACAGCGTGTCCTTATGTTAGTTACTACGTATAGCTAGCTAGCGGCCGCCGTCGCCGCGCGCAAATATCATTTGCGCGAGCGCATGGAAGTCTGCAAACAGACAAATCTCTGTCGGTTGTCGCCGGACGCCGCCACCAGAGGGCGTGTGCTCAATTTTAAATAATACACTTTTATATAGCACAAACATAGATAAAACAATCACAAATTTGGAAATATAAATACGGTTTTTACAAACTACTGGTGTGAGAAAGTTTCCAGATAACATATGCAATTGCTTTTACCAGTCTTGGGGCTTTATGTCAACACGTTTTTTCTTGTGATTTATTTAGTTGATAGTGTATTACAATGATTTGTTAAAACAACAGTGCATAAAAGCATGCATTTGTTACTCATATTCATATTATTTCTAAAACTCTGACAAAGTTTCAAGACTAGCATGATCATTAAAATGATTCCAAACGAGGAGCACCCCTCTATTATTATCGTTCAGCTTGTCCACAATTCATGATTAGCTTTAAAATAGCATTTTTTGTAAAATAATCTTGTTTTTACAGCGCTCTAGGCCTTCAAAAAAGCGGTGGTATGTTTCATTATACTTGATACTAATAGATTATTAATAGAAATGTCTTAAGAAGCAATAAGAATACTTGTAACGATAAATAATACCATTATATTTAGAATCACGTGCTATTTGCTAACAAGAGACGCGTGGGCGGCGCTCATATTTGTTGATACACAATATTAAATAAAATAATAAACTATGATCCATTAAAAAATTGACAGAAATAGTTTAAAAGCAAGGAGCTATTCTATCTTTAAAGATATTATAGCAGCTATTATTTCAACTGGCAATACTGGAAATGTTGTATGTCATTTACAACTTGCTGTGTTTTGATAAAATTACTGATTACTGATTACTGATTATTACCCAGCACTAATCAAAAATACGCACACATTCATACATTTGACTTTTTTCCGAGTGTCTGTTCTAACAGGTGCTTTCCTGGCCCATTAAGTGACATATACTCCATTTTCTTGGAAGAAATGTCGTATTTGAACATAAATGCTTCTGAACTAGTAAGACACTGCATCCTAGGGGACAGCAGCTTATTCCACTTGTAATCGCTAACATAAAATCTCATACTCCTTCATACATTTGATCACCCAGTATATGCGTTTCGTGACAAATACCTCACTTACTCCTATTAAGATTAATTAATGTATGTAGTAGTCTCATACAAGTGAAATTAGTCAAGCATTACCCTCGCACACCTATACCACTAAACCCCACATAGCTTTAAACCTTAACTTACACCAAGATATTGTCTCAGAGGTGTACTACTCCTACCAAAAACCCCCAATACATTTTCCACACACAGCGCCCCGTCTCACCTTCATAATTGACCTGTCCGTCGCCGTCGATGTCGGCCTCGCGTATCATCTCGTCCACCTCCTCGTCGGTGAGCTTCTCGCCGAGGTTCGTCATCACGTGGCGCAGCTCGGCGGCCGATATGAAACCGTTGCCGTCCTTGTCGAACACGCGGAACGCCTCGCGGATCTCCTCCTCGCTGTCCGTGTCCTTCATCTTCCTGGCCATCATGGTCAGGAACTCGGGGAAGTCTATCGTGCCGTTACCTGGAATTGGCGATATGGGCGAGGGTTAGTTGTGTTTAACATTATTAACAAACATATATTTATAGAATATTATAAATCTAAAGGGCTAGCTCGCAACGGCTCCGCTTATGTTGAGCCGAGAAATATTGAAGATTTTCATTGGTGAAAGCTTAATCAAAATCGGTAAAAAAAATCCTGCCTTAATTATTGGCCAAGTTGTTCGTAATGTTCAATAAGAGCAAACAGATCTTACATAGTAAAGTTTGAAAATTGATAACCTTGTAAATGATAGAGAAAGTAAGAATTTACTTATGACTATGATAATTCTGAATAAAATTCAAATAAACGTACGATAACTAATTAATTATTCACGTTTCCGATAAGTCTATACGAAGCAGACTTTTTGATCTTCGCATATAAGTAGTAAATAATCCGGTTTATTTATAACTGAATATGATAATAAGGTCAAATACACATACAAATACCGAAGCAGGTCCACTATTAACGACCATAACAGTGGAGATCACTCAACACATGAATAAATCAGTAAAACCAGTTACATGCTAACGAATTTACGTGTAAATTTAAATGAATGTTTTTATCGAATTGCCGTCGCTTATTGTTACATTAATTGAAATACTTTAGCACTAAAACATAGTATAATTATTGCTTCGAAATGGGATTATCTATGCCTATTTGTCTTTTTTCGCGTGACGTATTTCTATATTTTCATTTACTTCATTATTACATTATTACATGATTGCAAACATATCGGATACCAATGTGGAGACAATAATTTTACCAATATAAAGGTAAAATTATGAACAAGGCGACCATAGAAAAAAAAGAGTTCTCGTCTCGGAGGCGTTTCAACGTCCAAGGAATATAATATGTAAGTACTACGATAGATTCGTTTTCACGAATTTAAGGTCCACAAGATAGGTGATATTAGTTCGAGAAAGTTCGATTTCCATGGTGTACATAATCTAGTACTTTTAAAATTAATGAATACGATGAAAAGAGCTGCCAGTGTTTACGTAGAGCTCAGTGCTCATAGCTATTTAAAGTGTATGAGAGATTCAAATGTAATTATTTCTCAGCGCACTCGATTAAAATCTTTATGAAAAATGCCATTTGTTCCAATAATAATTCAGAGAAAAATCAATGAGAGGCAATATAAACAGTGATTTCAATCTTCAAATGAAATAAAAATGTCGTTATGCAAAGTTTTGAAGTGAAAGTTAACTGACTTATATCCCTTCTGTTGAACCATCACAAACAAAATTACCAACAAAAACAAATCACATCCTATGCGGGATGCATCATTTCTCATTTCTATCCGGGGGATATTCTTCTATGTCCCATTACTGATTTAAGATTTCATGTCTCCAAGAATATGAAGACATAATACAAGTCGTGATTATTCGGATGCAAATAACGTCAAGATGTTTACTATCTCGCCTATCCAGTAGACAGTGATTGATTTGAATGTACATATACCATATATTATATGGTACAAATCTAAACCTATTTTATATTGGCATACGGTTACGTGAGCGGCAGCGGTTTGCAAAAAGTAATAAAAGCAGATAATATACGATTGCTTATAATAGACATTGATAACACTTCGAAATCGAGCAATTCAGTTGGGCCATGTTGCCGCACATAATCGGCAGTCCCCATGTCCAATACGAATAGAAAAGATAAAGCAGCTTATTGTATACTTGGGCGATTTAATCAGCAACCCAATTTTAGGTAGAACCAGTTTTAAAAGCATGACTAACTCGGTATCCAAATATAATTTAGCAGACAATAAAAAACAGTAAAATTGATTCTATTTCGTATCCCACACACCGTAATTATTCCACCTCCAGATCATATCTCCAGTCAAATGTCAAGTCATCTCATTCGAGCGAAATCTCTAGCAAAACAAGCACGAATAATTCAGAGTCAGTGAACCAACGCGGTCGGGATCGCAAATATAAACATAAAATGAATGAACTCGCATATTATAGTTTACGAGAATCATTACCGATACATCCATGCATCCGAATGTTCGTATCATCACGCTAGGCCACCGCAGCGGAACCTTGATGCTAATAAAGGCCCCACTGTAAACAACGGGTTCAATATAAATGCATTATTTACGGTAAACTGTAACGAACAAAATTTTCCGCTTGACAGCGACACAGTTTCAGGCGTATTTAGTATATACAATCGTTCTGCTTCACCGTAGTTCAGAGCACAAAGGTTTAACGTCGTTCGCGTAATTACGTCCAACTACTTACTACATCAAAGTATTCGCCGACGTACATCAATCAGTAAGCATTTTATCAATTCTAGTAATAGCATTTTTCCGCGGCGTTCTCAAAATCGGATTCGGCCAAACAGACTTCTATGAATAGTGCTAAACACATTGATAATCGCACATCAAACGTTCACCGTTCGGAGGCGTCGTAAAAATAAGTGCAAGTTAAGTTTGGCGACGCTAATTCTGTGGCTAACCTTTCGGAGGCGTTGCGTGCTATTAATAGCCGGCACGTGAGGAGAACTTTCGAGAATGCACACCGCATACCCGCACCGGTTCCTCCCGCTGCTAGGACGCATCTGGCCGATTAGCGACACTGCCCCGGTTAAACGTCTTCCTTATGTTCTACCGAGAAGTGTTACATCGCGGTCGCTGAGCGCGGCCCGAATGATTCCGCGGGAACATGGGATTCATAAAACCTTTTACCAAACGATCCAATATATGCGCTACATAATATGGTGACACACGACTTTGTTCAGAAACAGTCGTTATATTTAAAAAAAAAACGCACAAGTTTATAAATAACAGCAGGAAGTGTTTCTCGATATACGAGTACAATGAGACAGGCAATTTGTCGGTTTATGTCGCAAAACTCAAACAGACGCCAATTTCGCACGACAAAGTCGAATGTTTAGCAAACACAACATCCCTAGCCTCTTTATAGATACAAACAAAAAATTTAACAGTCGTTTTGTATGCTGTGTGTGTAACGACTGTGTATTGTTCACGAACAAAAGCCTACGTTCGCCTTGAACTCGACCGCACCTATATCTCTACATTTCTCTCCATATTTGATAGAACCTGAAATCTTCAATTCCGTGTCCGACACATTTATAGTTTCGTTCGAGGTTAAGTTGAAGGTTGTTATTTAAATTTTATGATATCATTCAGAATATTTGAATTTGGGACATTGTACTAAAAATATCGCAATTACAACGATTTGTGGTGAACCAGCAGTTTAGAATTTATGATCACGAGCTTGTAAATCTAGACAAAACCTCATGAAATTCAATACGTTAGAATTCTAAGCCTCGACGATCATGCGATCGAACATACTAAAACCACATTCGACCACTTATCGTTAGGTCAGAAACATAATACCCAGTGCATACGATGCTTGTTAAACTACTCCCGGTATAAGAAAAACTAACAAACCGAACTCACCAGAGCGCTAAACAAAAGAACTGACTCATTTATAAACAAAATCCGGTACAATGAAGTCGATTATGGCAAATCGAATAATCAAACCGACAATCTACAGCCAATTGAGTAAACATAACATTTCGGCTTAGTCTAATTCTGATACAGATTGTAACAATAATGCTATTCGTAGTCTTATTACCATTCGATTATCATTTACTCGAGAGACAATCGATTCCGACGCTACAATTATTGTAATTGAAGCAAGTTTCGAGCGTGTAAGTAAATATTGCACTATAATTAATGCAAAAACAAGATACATGACTAACTAGGTGATAGATGAGATGTCCCTGTTGAACATTTTGCGTCAGCCTGACTTAGCAGTAAACACACACATCATCACAATCTGTGGCCTGACAGATTGTGTCTAACGATGCGAATTTGTATGAGATCATCCACAATGTCCAAATTGGAACACAGTTCTTTTTATGGCTAGTTGTGCATAAATCTCAGTAAGCAATAAGGTGCGCAGAACGACGTGGAAAAATTAAAACGAAATGCTGTTTGTCTGTCTCAAAATACGAATAATTAAACTTCGATAAATAGCGATAAGAGGGTGATAAGATACGTTCAGATTATGAGGCGGGTAAACTTCATTTGCTAGTCATTTTAGGGGTTTTATCGCACTTTTAATATGTGAAATTAATAATGACATATCGCGAGTACGTTCCGTCCGACACGTAGTATGTACTTAATAGATATCTGCATTAAATAATTACATATAATCTATTGGCCTTGGTACAGCGATAGTATACGATAACAATGCGGCGATCGAAGACGAAGCCTTAGCAGGCGAGGACGCGTGACTCAAAATGACGTCACAGCCGGAGGTTTTTGCGACGCTTCCAACGGCCGCATACCTAGCAAAGTGCGTAATTTATCAGCTCGCACTTGTTTGTAATCGCTAAGCTATTATACTCCTTATCGTGTTTAAACAGTTCTACCTATTATTAAATATTTGAATTTCGAGCGATACGAGAGAACTAACTAACTGGCAGTAGGGCACAAGCTAAGTGAATAGCGCTGTATTTAAAGAAGCAATAAAGCTTTAATGTTCCTGAAAGCAACACAGCGATCGGTAAACAATCCGAAAAAATGTAAATAAATTAGAGCGCCGCCGATCTACAGCTTTTGTCACAACGCCAGCGCGTCGAGTAAGAGTAAATACGCTGTTTGCAGTAGTAGGGCTGCCAGAACTCGTGATAACAAATCACCGCTAAATTGTTTTATTTATTGAATTTAATATTTGATTTCGATAAGGACATTTAACATCTACCTGAAGAAAAAGGTGAAGGTGTGACGTGCTAATTATTACTGGTTATCAAAGCTCATGCTTTTACACCGTGACTTCAATTATCATCAATGCATTTGATATCTCACTATCATTTTACTTATTTTTACACTCGCCCAAATCAATAATTGAAACAGACTTTAGAAATGTAATTATCAAGAGATAAATCGAAACACACGTCGACCCTAAGGAAATGTATCAGGTTGGGGCGAGGCGGGCACACGCGCGGCTATCGCGACAGGCTCGCTGGCCGCAAGCCAACCCAATATGCAAATTCATTTGCAATCCGCGCCGAATGCAGACAACACTCGATTAGATAAGTGCGTTGTCAACACCGCGCTTGGCAGTCGCATTTCTAACCAAATGGAGCGCCTGTGCACACATTTTTTATATCCAACTATCGGAACAGATTTTCGATGTGTCGACACAACAAAATATAGATAACTACAATACTAGCCTCTAATTTCAAATTATACTGATTGGGATCAGAAAATGTACCCATTGTTTAATAACACAACATAAATTAGGTGAACATGAAGTCTTCAATATAGATTTACGGAAAGAATCTTTTGAAGCTTCTTTGTATGTATTACATTACGATACTATAATGATTCCTATGCATGTACATCACTACGTTCAAATGTGATTAATCTAAAATAGAAAGGAGCTAAATTTGTCCGTGATTCAAAATCAGAAAGGGCACACGATGCGCGAGCAATTAGGACAACAATGGGTCAGCTATTTGAACGCTCGCGACTCGCTCCTCGAGAGACATCACTGGGTCGATCGGTACGGTTGGCGCCGGCCCAACTTTTCACCTATAACATCTTATATCGATTTTCCTCAAACAAATTTGATTTGTCGCTGCGAGATTCGTTAAGACAATTGTACATAAATCTCTATTTGAAGCTAAAACATTCACGAGAGATTTTATCGACCACTAATTGAATAAACGCGTCAAGTCGCCGCCAATTTTGTGGTCATCAGTAAAGCGGTACTTTATCTTATTTATAACGCTTGTAATTCAGAGACAAGCCAGAGCCATCGCAGATTCCTCGCGCGACTTATATCCGTCCAAATTATATAAACCAGCTATTGTAGCGCTTGATGAACGGTTATTAGGAAGGAAAAATAAGCCACTGCGGGTGACACGGGTCAAATAAAACCACAAACGAGAGGAAAATAAACGGTCCCTCCACAAATTGCCTGCAAAGGACTAACGACGACAGCGCGAACTACATAATAATGAGCCGAGAAAGGTCAACGTTGATGTATGGCCTGTCTCTATTAATACATAGTCTGCATGTGTACCATTTAGTTGTTTAAGATTTTGGCGATGTACGATACGATGCACGGGACGTATGACGCCGTTGCTTTACAACATTTCAAATGGAAAATAATGGAGCAGACGGTATGATGTTACGCTCCAAAAACGACCTCGATCGGTTCCAAGTGGATCGATAGCTGAGCGGGTTATTTGACCCGCTTCTAACCTATTTTTATTGCAATCCCCGCATAGAACTGGTGCACCTCACTTTAGAGTTGCACCAATAAATCACAACGATTCTATGAGGCCATATTGTCAATTACAATAATAGAATTGCTGACAACTGCAATTACGCCAATCGTCATCATGTTGTACTCTTGACCTCATAATACGTAAGCGCACCGGTGGAGGGAATCGATATTTCGATACGGTGCCACAGTGTGGTACGAGCCGGCTGTGGATAAATCAATAAATGGAGCTATTGTGGGGTCGAATGGGGTCGAGCGGAGCGCGAGACGCAAATCGATCTTAACGTAATTAATAATTGACGGCTTGTCGAGCACTCAGCCGTGGAAATACAGTGTGGAATAGCTTCTTTTCTGACCATTTCTGTACATTTATTATATCAATACGCTATTATTTTCTTGCATGTGTTCAGAATATTTAATGAAACTATGTCAAGCAGTTCTGAAATGCCGCGGGAATTCAGTTGACGTTGCTAACGAACGCGACACGTGTCTGTCTGCGTATCGATCGCCAGGCTTTACCCTCCCCTCACCTTCAATTTAACCACCATATGCTTTTAATTTAATATAAAACAAAGGTCTCTCGGGACTTTTTCGCCAGTTCCACGTAGTTTGAATTTATAGCTGAACAAATTAAATATAGTCGATGATCTAAGTATGCGGTCATCAGCTTCAAAATGTGGTGAACAATTCTGCGATAAGCATTAAACTTTTTATAGCATCTGATATCGTACTTTGTAACGTGTATGTGCTGCACATCTAATGAGAAATGTTTTTTCCGTATGACGATAGGTCCAGAACCGATTTTCCGTTTAGAAGCAGCATTGTTCCGCAAATAGCATTAGAGGAGAGCGGCGCGGCGGTCGAGCGGCCGTCTCCCTCGGACAAGTGAACGACTTCTTATCGCCGCTTGTGACATCACCATTAAAATTACGATTCAACAGTAAACAATTCGGCTATTTTTCACGAACGAGGTTAAACCGGCCATTTGTTATAGACCGCGAGTGGAGGAAATCGATATTAAACATTAGTGGGTGAAAAATGTAAACTGAAACGCCAAATTTATCTTTCGTTATTCTGTTATACCGCTACAAATTGGTTGCATCGAAACCGTTTTAGCGATGATGCTTTATTGCTGATAAAAAGGCACTAAGCAGAGGAATTTATGCGCAGTTAAGTGGGCCACTGCACTTCCTCGTATCAAGCATGCCCTCATCATTTCGCAACATGGTTGCGAGTGATATTCCCGAAATGTACCAGCAAACTGCAATCGGAATGCCATAAAATCGCGTGTGTTTGAAGAGCGGTCGGGTCAATGGAACTTGCTTCCAACAAAGAAACAAAGATCTTTAAATAAGCCTATTCTAACATTTATGATTAAAAATCACTGTTCAACATTCAATTAATAATTGTGTGTCAATTAAATGTCAGGATAGCAGCCCTGAATGCAGATCAGACACACATAAAACTCTTTCTATATTGGTTGCTTGTAAACTTTCTCACTGGTCTTCCATAGTATCGAAGCAATGTTACACAAGTAGGCACATCCATTGTTACGTCAAATATTCTCTCGTTCGATTCCCGTAAATTTCTCAAGGCTACCTCGCACATAAATTGGAAACGATTCGTGTGCTTTTTTGAAATATTGCTTGCTAAGATTGATAGCAAAGCTAAACATTATCTGGAAGCTTCATATTTTATTAATTTATCTGTGGATAAACACAAACCCGATGCATATAAAATAATCGATACAAATTCGAATAGTACATTAAAACACTTATACTACACAGACGTTCAAACATTGGATTTTAATGGAAACTTGCCCAGTGAATGATAATTGCTTATGGGTAAATCAATATTTACGATCAGAAATTAAATAACGGCCGTGGACTATAACGATATGAACGACATCTAGCATTCACGAAATAATGTTCTCAGAGAAGGATATAAGTAGCCTTAGCCATTGCAGATCCTATCTGTATAATAATTTCTATTCTACTAGATTCTACAGATTGATATTTGTTCTCGGATAAATAAACATATAAAGGGTTACGGGCAACGATTTGTGGCACTCTGCCAAAATTTATAATTTTTGACAAACTTTAACAAGTAATGCCCATTTAAATGGCCAATAGACATCACGAGATCGTCGTGAAAATAATTTAATACAGCTTATATCAACCACAACTAAAACTTTGAACGTTTTATATCTGAAAAACAGCGCCGTGGTCAATTACAGTACTTTGTCAAACGCAATAAGGCAGAACAAAACAATACTGCGCTCGGATCTTTCTGGATTCATCGAGTATCTGTACAGGATAAGACGAACAGGAAAATATGGATGCCGGTTATCTGAAACTCCTTCCTGTGGCCGGCGAATTAATCTGCAGAGGCCGGAGCCAGCGGATGTGGAAACTGACTATTGTTATTCCGCACAATCTATATGGAAAAACATTACCTCACAACGCACCGAGCCAATGCCGTCATCATTTTTCAATCGTGATAATTAAAAATTCCATAAATAGGTACATCGCGTTTGAATAATGTACATACGCCATCAATTACGCTTTATTATGAACATTTTTGTTTAGCTTCTGCGAGATTGTTTTTCATCTGCTGTGCATAAACAAATTGACTTATTACTACATGAGCGACATAAATTTTCTAGTACTCATATTTTGTAAATTCAAAATAAAAAGAATTGAAGCTAAGTACAAAATATATTCAATTATATTCAACGGAAAATGATGGATTCGGTACCGAGAAAAATATGAGTTATTACCGTCATTTTGTTCTTGTAGTCTCACGAAATACCAACGCTATTTAGTGTTAGCTAGAACTGCATCTTGTAACTACGAAAAATCTAAAAGATTCATATACACTGGGCTATCAATAATGATTGCTACTAGCAAGACGATCCGTTACAATTGGAAGACAAACATTCGACAATTTTAAAAGTATTTTTATATTCGCCGTTTCTTTAGAGACTCAAAGCGAAAAGCGACCACCAATAAACAAGCAGAACACGAAACATCCTACATCCTGTAACTTGAACCCATTCCAATCGTATAAACAGTCAACACAGGCAATTATGAGTGACAAGTATCGCCAGCGCGGCAGTTCCGTGTTGCAACAAGATACAGTATTACGTGGCGAATATAAGAGCAATTGTCATGTTAATTGGCGGGTCTCACGGCCCACTGTTGGTAGTATATAAAGCAATAATAAACAAGGATCCGCGACTGATCCCGCCATGTGCGAGTTGCCACACATTGATCACTCGTATTTCTCATTAACTCGCCCAAGGCTATGGTTTTGCCAAAATATTAACAATATTGATACGTAACACAACCGCGAGCAGCTGCTGTTTTTTTTTTTTTCATTTTTTTATTCAGGCTAGCAAGACAGATTTAAATTGTGCTTAATATTTGTAGCATTCTATCACTATAAAAGAAAAGAGTAAGACTCCGTTTTTAGCATTATTAATGCTTTATTATTCAAAGCGCTTAATTAATCGTGAACCTATCGTAACGTACCAAATACCAATTTGTACAAATAAATATAAAAAACACGCACGCGCGTAGTTTGCCTTGTTTCTTCTACATTCTAATCTATGTACGCTATTTTGATACTTCCCGCATTAAATTAACACACAATTATTAGGAATTATAAACATTGGGAATCTAAAAATTAAACATTACAAAGTGTGTGGATGAATTTTTGATGAATCGCGCGATCCTCCCACAGTAGCCGGCGTTAATGATAAATGTTCGCGGCGGATAAACACAAAGGAACATCTCGTACGTTAAAAATATTTGCAAACCTATAAGCGATGTATAACATCGCGCCGCGTCCGAACTTTGAAATTTATCCGCAATCTTTTGGCGTCGTGGAAGTGTACATTAGCCAATATGAATTTATTACAATATGCGCCAAGATTTCAGACAGGTGAGTGTGTATCAGCTATAAATACGTATTAATCGTCTATTAATATTGTATCGAGTTGTCGAGATAAGGCGTCGTATCAGGGTCGTCTCGAGACGCGCCGCTCCTACATTGTAAACAAAAACGAAAATAACGCAGTCACACGCAAAACATTTATGACAACAAAAGGTTGAAGATTTCATAAATAACACGTTCAGCGCATAAAACGCGGATGTCGCTTTAATTGCAAACAAGGTAGTTAGTTATATATTTAATATCAACGCTGAAAAAATAAAGGCATTACAACATTTGCTCAGCGATAACTGTATCGCGATTTCGTTTGTTCTGCACAATTTGTTTAGGCGTACGTACGTTAAGCCCGTATCATGGTACACGAAATATCATGTGATATTAAGGTGTATTTAATTTGTATTTTGTGACGTTTTGTTTATAAACGGCGATAGTTGGCGCGTATTTGGGGCTTAGCGCAATCATCAGTGGGCCGGGGTGATGATACGCTTCACCCAGTGTTTACGTTAAGGAGTGTAGTAAATAGGGACGTTACGAAACTAAGGGTGGGTGAAGGGAACTCTGCCAGCGGCGCGATCCTCGCATACCTCGGACGCCATTCATCACGCAACCCGAACGTTCAACACATAATATCATGTTCGCAGTCAGTACATGTGATTTCTTTTGTTTAATGTTAATGAAGACATTTAGACGGGCGATAAATTCGTCCCGAGTGTTAACACTGCCAGCGCAGTACCAAAAATAGAAAAATATCAATCGTAACGCAATTTGCAGGCGCAAGTACGGAGCAGATTCAAGTCGCATATACTAAAATACAGTAAATACGATCAAACCAATTATATTTTGAAACATTGTTATCCTTATTTACAGTCTCACTATTTATGATGAATAAATTTTCGAACAAATTTGTCGCTTATTAAACGGGGATTCAGTGTGTGTATGTATATTTAGCACAATCGAGGAAAATATGATAAGCCTTCGAACAAACCAAATACCTAAAACATTCGGAATTTCCATCCGACCATTCGAAGGGGCAACTAGAGTCGGCACGGCACAATACGAGTTCTATATCACTTGACCCCATCTTACCCAAAGAGGCACTGATAAATGGCTCCGAGCCGCACAAATTGTGCTGTAAATCTACCCGCAACTTCACACAACTTATCAAAGCCTCCCCATTTGCAGATAAATCCAAGAGGTCTCCATTATGCAGATGCGGCAATATTAACATCTTGCGTGCCCGAAATGTACACTCTCAACAACAACACATACGAATACGAATATTTTTAATTCACAACGAGAATTTTTAGGCATTTTCATAATGCTATTGAGCTATTCTGTCTCAAACCATATAAATATTATCCAATAATAAATAGACAAAAGATCAATCGCAAACTACTCAAAATAAAGTGCAATTCAAAGATTTTCTTTAAAGCATTGCCAGATTTCTTCCCAGTCTTCCATTTTCATTAATTGACGACGAATTAAACTAATACAGCAGGAACAATGTTATTTTAAAAGCTACTTTTAAGCTTTTAAGACATAAAATTTATGTGCTCGCCTAAAAATTTCAACCTACAAAAATTATTCCGTATCTTAATTCTTAATTACATACTTTGGATTTTGGAACATATGTTTCTTATTTAGGACAGCTGATGTTAAGTGGTCACCACCGCCCACAAACACTGTCGGCGGCAGGACATATAGTGCACGACATCAAACGCAAAATGTACCACAGCTAGCCGACAATTGCGCCGGCCGGCGAGCCGTTATCGCGGTATGTAGCGATAACATTTCGATTACACCGATAATGGGCCACAACCGGCTGCGTTATTGAACCCGCGGCACGAGGTTGGAGTGACCGTCACACCAATGTGAAATAATTGGAAAGTGAACGCGCAACTACTGATTACAAATGAATAACAGAGAGTTTAACATTAAAGACATATTTTTACGAGTATAATACTCACGCATATATTTTTGAAATTCAATTGCATCGTAAATATCCTTCCTCTACTTTTATATTTAATTCTAAAAGATGTGTTAATTACAATTAACATACTCAACAGCTTGAACTTAATTTCTTCGATTCCACTAAGTAATTCATTCATATCAATGATTTAATTTTAATGCGATTTGATAAGGGCAAGACGCTAACCAGACTATCCTAGTATGGATATGGATACACGAAAGCGATCAACTTACCGTCCGCGTCGACCTCATTGATCATGTCCTGTAGTTCCGCCTCCGTGGGGTTCTGTCCTAACGACCGCATCACGGTGCCCAGCTCTTTGGTGGTAATGGTGCCGTCGCCATCCTTGTCGAACAGTGAGAACGCCTCCTTGAATTCGGCGATTTGTTCTTCTGTTAGTTGATCCGCCTGCAAGATAATATCACAATTCATTGATGGCACATTGTTCCAATTTGAACATTTTTCAATACATGTATATATCTTCATTCACACAGAAGATCACATAATTGATATAACAAATGTCCTTAAAGTTAATACATAAATTTATTTATTTATTTATGCCACCATAGTCACATACATTAGATACCTACATAGAATTCTAAATTACAGCTTTTATTGTACCGATTTACAAATCACACTAAACTAAGCTCCAAATATGCAAAGATTATCCAGTTGGTAAATCTAGTTATAAGCACCATCTGGGTCTTATACAAGTATGAATTCCTATTACACTCAGATTACACAAGACTCGAGGTTTCAGAAGACAGACAATGAGTGAAAATGTCTTATTCCTCATTAATGTTTCCTTGAAAACATTGTTCAATATTAATATTATGTATGTAATAACACTGATATGATCATCAATCAGGATATGATATAAATCAGCAAGATTCCAAATATATATCAAAGTTATCAGCATTGATAACCATCTTTACATGTTATGAATAACAAATCCATATGAGCTACAAATGTGCATACAAGGTTTCATATATGTATAGTTTATACAATGTGGGAAAAATTTGTAGAAGACAAAAGAATAAATAACAAATTCATCTTGTAACAAACATTCTATTGTATTGTAATATTGTAATATATTATAAAAACCAATTTACATACCACCGTAACAACCATTGTGAATTGTGTAAGAAATGGCAACAGACTGAATGAATAATGAGCTATAAGACGTGAAAGATAAGATTATTACAAGATAACTTTATTGTTTGCTGTGTACACGTCACACTGCGGGCTACATGTGTAGATATCATTTACTGCATTATTATAAATATTATCATTCTAACATATTTATTTGATATGATTAAATATATCACTGTTTTAAGATAGTGTTTTTACATATGAAATATTATTCTCTGAAATATAAGAACATGTTTGAATGATAACATGTGATATTTATTTTGATACTGTAAGCATACATTTTAGCTCCAATGTCTGTATAATTTAAAATAAAAAAAAGAAAAAAAAAAGAATTAAACTCTAAATATACCTACATCTTATAAACATAGTCATCAGTATTATTATTAAACATGATTACACTAACTTCAATATAATTTAAATCACCAAGTAATTTACTGATAATGCTTTTAACTGTAATTTTGATAATGCTATCAGTGAGATTACAATTTTATGAATCTTATCAAAATTTATCAATATTAAAATTTTGTTTGATAAAGACTAAAAATTTATAGTATAATATGCTATATTATCTTATTTTTGCTACAAGATCCTAAAAATTCAGTTAACAAAACATAATTCTTTTACTTTAGTCTGTATTAAAAAAAGTGAATGGTATAAATGATAGTGCCAAACAGAGTCACAGTAACAAAAGCAAAAAGAAACAGTGTAATAATGTTCATCAGTTTGTAAACTCTTTTTTAGGTGACAAATCATATACAACACACTTGTCGGACAATTCAAATCTAACAAACATTATCTTGAATCTTAATTTATATGGAAAGCTAGGTACTTTCATGATACGTTACACCATAGTAACTATATCTAAAACAGCTATCATACTATACACATCATCAAGATGTTTTAATCCGATTAGTGTCTATATAAATAAATATTATCAATTGAAAACAGGCTATTAAAACACTTAAGATTACAAATATTACAGCTACGTGTAGCTGGCCTATACCACACCCATGTATCAATAAACTGTATCTTTAACAAATATTTTACTTCTATGTCAATTTATACTCGTTCAATAATGTTTAAAATTGTTTTAACATGATTACTTAACGTTTGCTCATAGCAGTTATGAAATACCTTCTTACTGGATTGGTGTGATATTAATTTTTTTATTTAGAACATAGTTATGGTTAAACTTATTTTAATTTTCTTTAACTTAAAACCTTAATAACTAATTGTTATCTGTTGTAACTAATTGTTATTGTATTGTGGGACTGACATATTTAAGCAATTTATTTTTGAAGATAATATTGTAGTATTCCACATAAAATTGCCAATTACACAATTACTAGTTACTAAAATTTATAAGAATGTAAGGTGATATAGACATTGAGCTATTCATTGAACTTTATCAACAGACATTTTGATATCGCTAACTGAGTTCAGGCAACAATTAAAACTGAAATAAGCAAATTAATTTTACATTGGGCATGTATCAGTAAATCAAACATTAAAATTTTGAAATTGCATGAATAATACATTGATGTTTGACATATAAGATATATTATTTATGTTAGTACAACGGACACTCGACACAATAAATAATGCATAGACTCCTAATAGTTGCCCCATTAACTGAACAGATAATAAAATATGAAACAAATTAACATTGCACTAAAGCTAGCCATTCACACAAGTATGAAATTTGAAGTTTCAACTTAAGCATGATTAAATACACAAAAACAGTATAAATTAATTATAAATTTCAAGGTAAGAACTAAAAACCAGTTATGACTGTATAAATAACTGGTACTTTGAGATACTTTAAGAAATTTTTTAAAGTTATTTCATAATACCAATGTATTGACATAGAAGTTGTTGATTAAGAATTGAAGCCAAAAATTCATATATATTATCATCTTGAAATGTTTTGAAATTTAATTTGAACTGCAGTATATGAAAACAAAATATAGAATTTAAAACCTTTTCTTTTCAAATTGAAATAAAGATCCAGTTTTCCATTGCAAACAGATGAAAAGGCAACTACTGAAAGTAAACTGGGGCTTATATCTGGTAAAAGAAGACACCAGTGCTATAATTGAATTATGTGCTTCATAAGGCTTCCTTTATCATTACATGATTATGACGAATTTTTTAATGTTCCACAAAGACTAAGGTAATACTTTCAAATGTTGCAGTTATTATTGTTTTTAAGTCACTTAAAATAAAACTTTTACTCAATAGAAACATTATCAGGTAAAAGAATCATGCAAATTTAAGCACATTATTTGTTTCATTATATTTTTCACATATAAACTACTCACCATTGGCTTAGTTGAAAGTAAATTTCGATTATAACTAATGGAAGTAGAGAAATCAAGTTGCGTACGGGTATGAAAACCGGCGACTGGCTCGATAAGTGCCGTCGGGTTGGACGTGGTTAGCTTACAATATTAACTAGAATGTGTCACACAGTTAAGTATTTAACGAAGAAAGCTAACGGAACTAGTTTATTGAATTGCGTATGAAAACTTAAGCGAGAATGATGAGTCAACGGGCGTTTGACAGGTGCGCCCGGTCGATCGATCGGCGACAGTGGGGCGCGACACAGTCTCAAATACCAACAAATGATTCAAATTCTTCCTCACAGCGGTTACCCATAAAGCCCACAAAGTCCGTTAAAAACGCTTCAAATTCAATGAAACGTCATCTAGCTGTCGGCAACACCTAACAAACTATGGCGACGGACGTTTCTCGAGCTATCATAACGGTAACCAATGGGATTTTGTTGTCAAATTGCACTTCTGCCCCTTTACCAGCATCCGAAAGTTCTCAAATATATCCTCTTCATAGCTTCGCCTATGTACTCATTCCGCAATGCGGTAAAAAACGGCCATCACAATAATAATGGAGGCCGTCATCACTATAAACACCGATAAACCGAAGCTCCGAAATATACCCTAGAATAGGTACAGGACGCTTCCTAGAAAACACTTCCGGCTTTTTTTTGAAGAAAGGACACTCACCATAGTCGATTAACTTGGATTATCAGGAGCTACACTAAAAAAATCACAGACTACGCCGCAAAGCGACCACACAGACCGACGGTTGAACGAATACTGCCGCCCTCAGTCGCGCGAGCGGCCGCGCCGGGAAACTCGCGACCGTGCGCCGCGCGAATCGTTCGTAATCGTTCAATCGAATCGCCGCACTGTCATGACCGGTACCGATTCTTATTCGTTCACGACAACTTTTCGTATCGTTGCGTTTTGTACATGCAAGTCCATGTCTCGGGACGCACGGTAAGAGATTAGAGCGGATCCGCGAAGGATAGTCGGTTTTATATTGGGCGGACACGGTGGCATGAAGCGGCTAGCGGCGCGCGCCGATTGGGCGTCCCATACCTGCAATGCGTCACTGCGGCGCGCGCGCGAACTGGCTACCGCCTGCCGGCCGCGGCCGCTGCGCCACGCCGCACCGCGAACCGGGCACGCTGCCCCAGTTCAGGCCCGCCTCACCCGCCGCGCCGCAGTGCCGCCCGAATAACGAGATATCAGCTGGCGGGAGTGCGCAGGCTTCCCGCCGTCGCCGGTGCCCTTATCTTGTCAATGCGAAATACGCATCCCTCTAGACATCACAATGCAATTGTTTTATAACATAAAATTATTCCTGTTGTTACGTGCTCTAAACTGATGTCATCCTAATTCTTTAATGTGGAAAAAACAAAGGCAAAGCCAAAGACAAAACAAAGCCTATTCGATACCTAAAATAATTTCTTGTTATCATTGAATCACAACATAGTCAACAAGATTACTGAAAAGTAAAAAGTATGTAATTAAATATTTTCCACTGACGCAACTTTCCAAACGATAAAATATGAATATTCATATTTTCACTATAGTTTTAAAAGTTTTAATATTATCTTATCTTGAGAAATTTTTAAGTATAGGAAGCTAGGTACCTGCATGATTTGCTTTATCTGCAAAATATTATATCGAAGAATATTCACAAATTAGTTGCATTGAGTGAAAGGTATAATAATCTGAAGAAAGCTATATAGGTAATAATAATCTGAAGAAAGCTCAATTCAAACATTCTTAACAGGCGTTAATTATTATAATCGATTATTCAATATCGATTTTTGCTTTCTGTGGCTGTAATGATTTGACAAGAAGAAGTGTCATTCAGTCACAAATCAAATGACAATATGATAATGGCAGTTGGCAGTTGCCACCCTAAAAATGTCATCGACCCCGGAGATGTTCTAACAACTTATGATAATGTTTAACATCTCAAATGTGAAATGAAATGATTCTGTGATGATAAATAATTATATTAAATATATTGTTTAGCTAGAAGAATTTCTCGAGTAGTGCACACAAGACATTCTTGTGTATATTGGAATTCTTGCCGCCTTTGGGTTCTGAGATATTATCGAGCGATTCATGTGCCAAAGAAAATGCTTTATAAAAGCGTTGGAATTTATTTTTAAATATACAGATAAGCTTGATGCTGTAAGCTCGGTTCTAGCAGTTTTAATATAAAATTGTTAAATGAGCATTTCTTAAGAAAAGGATCTGAGCGAGAAAATGTAATGTCGCTTCCTACATTTTTTAACGTTTCTTTAGTTATGTATATGAAGACATTATCTTAGTATTGCCTAAACATAGATACCCAGTTTTACAATTTTTCTTCACAGTCTCATGCCGACAACATTCCTTGGCCGCCACTTGTTGAATGACCGGTAACGACTATGTTACAATTTATATTTTCGAAACATCGATGTGTATTTATATCTTCAAATGTAACTGGCTATCTTGTTTAATTTTTTCTTTTCTTTTTATGTATTATAATATGATCATAGTGTGATTATACTTTAATGTAAAAGATACTTATAGAAATTTGCAGAGGTACCTATAGAAGAACCCATATTATTACAATATAGCCTAGCTATTCATTAAGTGTTTTAATAATTATTTCCATATTTCTATTTGTTACACGATGTCAATTCCGAAAGAAATCGTTAGATCTTTTTAATAATACTACATATATAACTATTACATCATAAGCCTGAAGAGTTTATTTGTTAGTTCAAATGGGACTCAGTGGACCGATTTCAAAAATTCTTTCACCGTAGAACCCTGATTACTACAGGTAGCATATGTACTACAGGCGAAGCGCGAGGTAACATCGGATAGTTAGAAAGGAATACGAGAAAAATGAAGGAAGCTATTTTTTATATCTTCAAATAATTAAATAATTAAACATTCTAAGCATGTGTGTGAACATTGTTCAGTTTCCGTAAATATTTTTTATCTTTGCATACCTATGTATTCATAAAACAACATAAATTTTCTATGTATTATATTAAGTTGTCATCATCTGATAGGTATTTTACAGGACACTAATTCTTTTCAACATATTTGTACATAGAAAAAAACAAAGAAAATTGGGAACAACTTAACTTTTATTTTCGTTAAATTTTATACAACAGTCAGCTTAAGAAAATTATTCGCAAATGGTTTTTTTTGTTTATGCTTAAAAGTGCTCAGTTTTGTATCAACTCATTAACCCATAACAACATGAATAGTATGTCAGGTATTTCTCATAAAAAACCTCAAGGACACAAAGGTATATTCGCCCCGTAAAAAAATAAGTCAGTGAAAATACGTGAATTGCATCCCTATCCCCTTTTCATATCCCAACTTACAATTCCACCCAATATCTCCATTTACTTTAATTTCGTATGCGTATGCGTACGTATGTTATGGTAGTAATGAAGATGATATTTACTCAATAATAATAAATGGTATGAATATATTAAAAAGCTAAAAATAAATCGCCAAATGTGTCGCTCAGCGTAAAACTTGAGAACGGCTCGACCAGATTTCATTTACAAAGATAATACTATCCACTTTTGTTGTTTAGTAATTCACGTATAACAGATCCCATCCATCCATATTGTGCAAATTTCCCCAAAAGACCGACAGGGTTTAAAAGATTAGTGTCGTTTTAGTAAACACTCGACGAAGTTAATAAAACCATGACCTAATGGCATAATTGAAGGGTGTGGCCAGCACGCGACGCTATTCACTCTAGTGTTGAGAACTATAATACATTTTCAGCCTGTTGATTTTACGTGTAATCTTCGGCCGGCGAAAGAATGTATGAAATCAAATACTTGATGTATGATAGCGGAGATATACAAAGATAATAATGAATGTTAAAATGTACCGATTCATATTATGCCGATTTTTGTCTGGCATGTAAGCGTTTAGTAGGTACATGCTACTATTTTAAACAATCATCATCATCATTATCATCTGATTATCCCATATGTTCCCACCGCTTGGACCCAGCCTCATATGAGGGTTCAGGCCATAATCCGTTGGTCAATCGGGTTGGCAGATATCATATAATGTTTTTTTTTTTCAAGAACAACATACGTCCTGCTGTTAACAATTTGGTATATAATCATTTTAGCAGAGTATTTATTTTGTCATATTCGAATTTAAATTTTATACACATTATTTCAAAAATATTTTAATAATTTTTATATAATTGGTTCTTTACCGACAATATCTTCCGGGATTCTCCACTATTTCCAATGAGAGTTTGATGTTTTCGTGACGACTTCCTCGTATGAATGTTCGTAACCAGACACGAACCGACTTCTTTAACATCGATCTTTAATTAAACGAACAGATTTCTTTTAAACTCCACTTATAAAGGATCGGTGACAATAATTTCATGAGTTTATCTTATTACCCTGATTAGGATCGCCATGATAAAATCATTTCTTTACGGATATGACGAATATGGTGAATCTGGACTCTAATCTATTTAATTAATTTTATCATAGAGTAACAACATTCAAACATTTTCATTAATAATATTGCCTTAGATAAAAGTATTTAATTACTTAACGTTTTAATAAGACCACCACATTTCTGTGAACATTATAATCGCGTAGCAAATATTAAAATGTATGCAATTTGTTACTTCTACGGCTGACGCAGCGCTACGGCGTAGCGGTCCCGTTAGTTTGTAACTAGCTACGAGAGCGTCATCTTATCGCGACTTGTATTCAGGGACAGAACATTTTAACTTTATATTCATAACTTTGTTAAATCGTATAGGACGTACATAAATTTGCAAGTCAAAGTTATATAATAAATGCAAAAGTTTGTGAGGATGGATGTGTGTGTATGTGTATGTTTGTTACTCTTTCACGCAAAAGACTACTGAACCGATTGCAATGAAATTTAGTACGTAGGTAGCTGGAGAACTGGAATAACACATAGGCAACTTTATATCCCGATATTCCTACGGGACAGAGGCTTACGCAAGTGAACCACAGGGCGCAGCTAGTATTATTCCACAGAAATGTAATCTCGCTTTCCATTACATATTGCAAAATACAATTGCAACATGCACATGAGCTAGACTGAAATAGATGATCACCTTTTATCAAGCAATTAAGGGTAAAGCTGAAGATATTGTTCGATAAGTTTAATCTTTTTCGTATTGGTTGAGTGAAAAAAGGATCCTACAAACGCAGAATCCTGAATAAAAAGTATGGAGAATGTAGAATGCAGAATGCTGAATATAAAGAAGAAGCTGATTATGTTTTCTGAATACTCAATACAATATACCATACTATATGTGTTTGTTACGTTTAGACACGAAATCCACGATGGACTATATTGATACTTGTCGGTGATGTAGCTTATGTACCAGAATCTATACTAATATTATAAAGCTGAAGAATTTATTTGTTTAAATGCACTAATCTCAGGAAGTACTGGTCCGATTTGAAAAATTATTCCAGTGTTAGCAAGGGCACTTATTGAGGTAGGTATATATGTACCACGCGCGAAGCCGGGGCGATCAGCAAGTAACATATAAAGTAATTAAAATACTTGCTATTTTCCCACGGGCTAACTTAGTTATTGTATAGATTTTTTGATACTTAAATCCACATTTTGAGATCGTAGAACAAAATCTATCGACATGTAAATTTTAAAACAAGCCTGAGTCAATTTTATCACATAAATATTGATAAACGATGAGTGCTCTCCAGTCGCTAATAAATGGAGAATTTAAAGAAATATCATTTCTGTTAGTGGCACTAGAAGCGTCTAGATTGTGCCAAAAGGCAGCTCTTGGCACTTCCGCTGGAGGCTGAAAGGCCGTAACTTACATGTCGAGTTGGCTGAAAGTTTAACCAACTACGGTAAAGGGACAAAATATAGCAACCTTTTCAAATGAGAAATTTTGAAAGAATAGAAAAAAATTGATTTTGATTGAAAATTTCTTTCGGTTTCATGTGCCTAAGGACACTTTAAACCGAAAGAGTAGAAGAAATTCGATTACTTTGGCAGGATCACGAGTGGCCGAGAGGCTAGGCGTTGCTACGGTTAGGCAAGAAATGCAGGTTCGAATCCTGCCTCGTGATCAAATTTTTTCTATTCTTTCAAAATTTCTCATTTATAAAGCATTTCAATGCTATAAAACTAAAAATTAAACCTTTTCAAATTTAACGAAACTCAAAATGAGTTTGGTGTATTATTACCATCTATAAAAATTGTAAGATTTTGTAATAACAATGTTTTATTTACGCTATGTGACAGATAGGTTCTCTGTAAGTTAAAATACTTGAAATAAATATAATCAATTCAGATTTAGAGTAGATTTAGGGATATGAGATCAATAACGTTATCTTTCAAATATGTACTGGTAGTTGAAAAGTTTATTTGGTTGTTTGAACGAGCTAATTTCAGCAACTACTGGTTTGATTTAATTCTGTGTTAGATACTGCATTTGTGGAGGAACGTAATGCAAAAATCCCAAACAAAATAAAATAATTATTTACGACGCGAGTGAAACAGCGGGGCATAGCTAATTATTAGCATAGCTTATAATTATTGTGGGAGTCGAGCACGCTTCGGCACGAATTGGGCCAGCTCGCACCGGGGAAGTACCACACCCCCACA
>NC_052119.1:9416702-9418325 GCF_012273895.1 Zerene cesonia
CAGACGAAAGCTAATTGATTGCAGTTCCTACGAGTCTCCAATGAGTTGTAACCGAGACAACCAAGGAGAAACATTGTATTTCTTTATGTGATAGTTGGCAAAGGAGCTGGCAGGTCGCTTCGCCTGATGGTTAGCGATCAGTATCAACCATAAACATTTGTAGAGATTACAAGCCTGTGATTTGATTACCCACTTTACTGAACAAGGTACATGGAAAGGATTGATGATAGGAATAAAGGAAAGGACTAGCAAGGGTAAGAAAAACGATACGGGCTTTCGGCTCCTCCGCAGTAGCATGACTATTTTACACCGATCTTCTGTAGAGGTATGGTACCTTCCCGACTTATCTCTTCCTAGACATCTACAAAAAAAATTAAAATTTTTATATATAAAAAATGGTTGCCTGTAAAGTCGGTTTTACGGGCGAAGATTTTACGTGACAACGTCTTTTTCTCGGTAGAATATTTATTGATATGAATATTATTAAATTGCACAATAGGAACAACGAATTGAATGAAAATAAGAATTGCACAAATTTTAACTATAGAAAATATATTTTGTTTACTGAAAAGACAGAGACAGAGACACAAGCACGCGCCAATTCAATGCGCCTAATTCTCTTGTGCTGCGCGCGCGGCGGACCGATCATAGTTCGGTGACTCATCGTAACGTTACCGGGCGTTACACTTTTTCATAAGTGCCTCCGAGCCGCAACCTAATTTAAGACGTTGTCACGTCAAAAATAAGTTTATCTGTTTCAAAAAGCAGCTTCTAGAAACAGCAATAATTTCCATTACATGTCTTTTTCATATTCAAATACATAATATACTAAATCAATATCCATAAATGTTTCAACATTTTGTAAATGAATTACTGCAGCTTCGAGTAATTTGCTGACGGTTCCCAAGAGAACCAATGCACATGCACTAACGTTACCTTTACCATGAATTCCGCAATACAATATAGTCATTTTATTGAATTAAATCATATCTTTACACCTAATGCTGTAATTTCATTTATAACAAACAAATGACTGCGTTAATTAAATTAGAACCAATTGCAATATCTCGGCAGGTGGTGAAGTAAAACTACTTATTAAAAGTATTCGTATTGTAAAATGCAATTTATCCACGAAGTAGGTAACGTAAGAGGTTTGATAATATATACGTAAACTATATATAATATAAAAGCTTTGTGTTTTATATTTTCAGTCACAGTTTCCTACATAATGGACATACAAGCATGTTGATAATTTTAACCCATTTATGTCAAAGCTAATTTACATTTGTTACCTCCTTTAAAAATAGTACGAGTAATAAATTGAACAAACCAAAATTAAGAGTAAAAAATTATGCACCTAGAAAAGAAATATATTTATTTAGCAAATTATGACAATAACTCAGTAATTGAACATAAAATCCAATGTAAAGGTAGATTGCATGAGAACTAGTAATTCCCTGAAAGCGTTATTTTCACTTTAATGTTTCATTGAGATACGATTATCGTAAATTTAAATAGCGTCTAGTATAGTTAAACATAACAATGGTAAGAATGTTCAGAAGAATATAAGGACAGGTTTAATTTTAAATTTATTACAATAATATACTATATATATATATATAT
>NC_052119.1:9419325-9460398 GCF_012273895.1 Zerene cesonia
ATATATCACAGTTAAAACGTATGTCTTTCTAAAAGCTGTCTCGTTTCTCTCTGTGTTCTAGTTTTAGTTTAGATAACTTTGCGTTAGAGTCCTTTATATTTAATATCTCTATCGGATTCGTGCTAGGTCAGTCACTAGTCTATAGTTATAATCCACTTCGTTATAATTTCGTCCCAACAATAACAATACGATAGTCGATAAATACAACGGTATCGTGACCGGCGGCCTGCGGTAGCGTGCATCATATCAAACCGGGTATTACCGTTTCTACAGTGACTCAGCCGAGTGTTTTGTGGCGAATTAACTTAACAAGGTGCTTACGAATTAGTGAAGGGTGAAATATATGTGTTGCCTTGTGAGCTTGAATTTGTAATTTGCTGTTGTATGCATTGCATGTTCCATCTTTGTGTAGCGTTATATCTATAGAAGAGTAGAAGTTGTTTATAACTTAAGAACGGCTGAACGGATTTGGATGAAATTTGGTATAGCGCTAGTGTGAGACCTAGAAATCCTTAGACAATGACAACCATGTGGGGAAAACCTCGGGCCTGGCCTTCCTGTCCTTCGACTACGTAATATTTCACGAGTACCTCCTTCTGAATATAATGAAAACTTTGAAAAAAATTTAAGACATTCTATAAAGTACAAATGACTGAGAGTAAAGAAAAGGAGACTCTTATAATTCTAAGACTTTGCTGTTTGCCTCTTTCCTCTGTCGCTCCGTTGGTCTGTCACCAGACTGTAGGTATCGTGTAGCTTCACTATTTTATGAATTTTTAGGTTTTTCAGAAATAAGGAAGTTCTGTTGCTGCTATACCAACAAAAAATCGGGGTTAAGCAACGCTTGGCACGGTCACAAATTGGATGTGTTTTTCTAATGAGTCCGGTCGCACTTGACCAATTTTATTAAAGCCGTCGCAAAGTCTCTAAAGTCAAAATATACCACGTTAATGAGTCCTGACGTCGTTAACTGACATCTTACCATAAATGAAAAAGCTCCACGCAAATGCAACTCTGGATATGAATATTCTATTAGCTTTCAAAATAAACCACTTGAATATTTAAATTAGAACAAACTGTATAAATATTTATGAAAAATGGCAGAATGAATTTAAAATTCTGAAACGAACTGTATAAAATACCTAACATACATAAAAGTGTTTCATTTTAGTAAATTACAAATGTATTTAACTTACGAAATAAAATTAAGGAATAAGGTCATACTGCATAGTAGATGATGTCAAATAACCCAGAAAATAAAAATAGGTTGCGGCGCAAGATAAATGTTAATTTATATTTCAATAATAGTACACTTGACATTTAGTAAAATCTCGGTTCTCGTTTGAGTTGTCGAGATACGGAACAACTTGTTAGCGAATTGCAATCTTCAATAAACATTGGAATACTTATAAAGTTTTTTATACAAAAATAATAATAATTATTATTAATTGCGTTGTAGTTCATAATACGCATTTGTTCTCGCTTCTTGATGTTAAGAAGTAATAATTTTTAACAAAAAACGTAGCCGTCTACAAATTGTTAGGACTAGATTACATTAAAATGGGATGCAGGTCTCGAAAAAAGAATCCTAAAAATCGTTCCACCTAGTAAAAAGTTTTGAGATAACAAACACAAAAATAACCAACGAAATCCTCCTCCTTTCTTTAAAATCGGTTGGTCAAGGATTATTGAATTAATTTCCATTTAGCATATAATTATCAATGAGCGTTAATTTTAATTGTATTAGTTCCTACACCATGATAATGACTAACAAAAGAATACAATACTTAACCTCCACACAATGACAATGATATCGTATTGGAGCGATGTGAGCAGTGGTGACTGGATCGTTGGTATGTCGATATTCTATGCGAGAATGCTGCCAAATAAAGAATAAATATTTCCTGACATTCCCCATTAATATTAAATCATCAAGCCTCTTTCTCAGCGTTTGACCTGAGATATACGACATCTGATGTAGATATCTCATATCTTATTAAAACTATAACAAAATGTTGATACAGTGGCAATCGCATGAACGCAACCTAGATACGACTCCTGGTGCTAACTGGGACTGAAAAAAAAAAACTCTCATCTACTACTAAAGAATCAGTGAACCACTATACTTATGTAAGTGCCGAAATTACAAAATACTCTACAGATTGAACCTCTTTTTTGCAGTGGATAATATTATCGATATTATAAACTATGGCCATTACAATATATAGGTGAATTGAATTACCGTCTCCTTGGTACAGTGGTAAACATTTGGGCATAGAACCGAGGCTCCTGGGTTCGATTCCCGAGAGAAGAAAGTTTTCCCAAAAACAAGTCTAGGTCTGGCAGGATATAGAAGGCTACTATAAACCTACTTGTCCATAAAGAAAATCTATCATTGAAACAGTTGTATATCATTTACCCCATACCCCACAAGGGGACACGGGATTTCACTTATAATTGAATCGCACGAACATACTTCACTCATTATACAAATGCGAAATATTTGATGGGTGTTTGTTATGAGTTTGTTGTTGCTTATGTGTTATTGAAAAATGTACATACTATATACTTGATTGATTTACACATTGTTTTCAAAAAAATATAAAATTAATCTTTTATTATAAATATATCAGATTGTTTAACAAGCTCTCTGGCCGATTCTGTTTAATCCGGTGTACTCACTATCGAATGTATGGACGATATATGTATGTTTGCGCTCATATATGAAACAAAACATTTGCAAAGGACGTCCTGCACTTGTTGGTTTGCGTATTTGTGTGGATGTGAGCGATCGCCTTAAAAAAACACATAGAAATAATTACAGCTGCTCCTACCTTCCACGCAACCAATTTCCTCAACCTCCCAACCCACCTGACTTCCAACGATCGATACAGTGCAGGCGTACTGTGCACTCTTCATATTTCAAGCGAACATTGTTATAAGTTGAAAACTTTCATAAATTATGGATCAAATTATAATGGGGAATTTATAAAGGTTTAAATTGTTAGAAAGGTATCTTCAGTGTGGTTTAAATATTACAGTTTATGCATTAAATTGATAAGCATTTAAACCAGTATAATAATTGATTAACTTCGCTCAAGGGCTATCAAACTAAAATTTAAAAAATGATTAATTCTTCTACTAGCTACTACGTTTATAAAGCAGAAATCGTATCGACTTCACTATGTTTTGCATTATTATTACAGTATAATAAAAAAAGTATTACAATCCTTACTCATTTCATGAACACATAAATATAACCATTTTAAAATGAATACATTATGTCTATTTTAGTGAAGCAGTAACTAACCAAATTATTGCCATACGTTAACAAAATTTCCCATAAACAAACAGTCAAAAACAAACAGAATAAAACCATACAATGTCACCAAACATCCTTTAATTAATCAATTATATTATGAAAAACGGTATTTCGTTAAAATACCACACCACAAGTACCTTTACGTGTCGTATTATAATTTCCCAAAACACAGCGCGGTGGGTCGCGTGAGCCCACGAACCATTACCAACTCTTGGCCAGTTAATTACACTTCAGTAATTAATTCTACCGCCACTCTGCAATTACTTCCACTCATTTGCAAGTTACTTGCATACATGCTACTTTTAATTTATGGCTTTTACGATTTTATAAATATCCTACTTCCTACTAATCCTACTAATATTATAAATGCGAAAGTTTGTAAGGATGTGTGTGTGTGTTTGTTGCTCTTTCACGCAAAAACTACTAAATCGGTTGCAATGAAATTTGGTACGTAGATAGCTGGACTACTGGAATAACATATGGGCAACTTTTTATCCCGATATTCCTACGATATACGGACTTACGTGGGTAAAACTGCGGGGCGCAGCTAATATAAAATAATGAAGAATTGTTCGAAATTAGAAGGATTTACGCTTGTATTTTAATGAAACACGATTAACACTCAGAGTCATCACGGTCATGTCAAAATGTTTATGATTTACCAGTAGATAAGTTAAAGACATCGACTTAAGTTTTAAAGCACGTACTCACGTTTCGAAGACTGCATTATAGATACCTACTTTGTCTTAACTCTAAAGTAACGTCTAAGTATGCTCTATACATCTCTACTGAGCCACGAGGGTCGATAAGATCGGCCTATACTTACGTATCTTTCTTTTTTATCATCAAAAAGATTTAGTGATTGCTCTTTGAGCTATTTGAATAAAGTAGTTTCAGTGTCAATTAGATAATCGAAATCTTTAATGAGGTAAATGCATTTATTATATTGTATTAATGTCAAGTAATTTTATCTATACTAATATTTTATATACCTGAAGAGTTTGTTTGTTTCTTTGTTCGTTTATTTGTTTTAACTAATCTAATCTAATATTTATTTGTTTTATTTGTTTAAACTAATCTAAACTAATCTCAGGAACTTCTGGTCGGGAAAAAATATTTCGGTGTTAGATAGTCCACTTATTGAGGAAGGCTATAGGCTAAATATGTACCACAGGCGAAGCCAGGGCGGACTGCTAGTGAAATATAAGATACAACTCTTTACAATTTGGAATACAATAACATTAGTTTATACTGACTGGCACAGTCATTGTGTTTAAAACGTAAAAGCATGATTATGTTAGTAGTTATGACAGTTTCATAACACAAAATAATAAATCACGTCAAAATTTGTTTCAATGGATCGATTTCAAAAAATTCGTATACCACACGTACGTGATCCCTGAGTGCAATAGGCTATAAATTCACCACGATCGAAGCCGGGACGGACCGCTTGTATTACAATACTGTTAAATGAATATACCTACTAATATTACCTTCAATTGCAAATAATAATTTTTTAATAAACCATAACTATTGCTCTTACCAGCTTTAAACCCTCTTGTAGAACTTTGGTATTTAATAATTTTAGATACGTCTTATATCCAAATTGTAAGTTAAATGCGTAAAGTTCGAGGAGCCCAGCTACGTTAGACTGTGTTTGGATGGACCAAAGGCTTTAGATAGCAGAGCATAATTTGGGTCAAGGCATTAACGAAACCTTACATCTGGACTGAAATTGAAACAAAGTACGCAAATGCATGAAATTTAGTTTAATAAAGAAAATTTTTATGTTGAGTTATTTATTCCATCAGCATGTGTCTACACTTGATTTTTCAGTGTCGTCTTAAGATTATTGATGGCGTCTTATTACATATTTAACCCCAAGGCTTCCTTTTAATTAGTTGCCCCCAGATTACCGCTAGTGTTGCTAGTGTTATGGGCGGTGATTTATGACCATTTTTTGGAATGCCATAAAAATAAATGCCATATTAATCGCTTCATCACTTGCCTTCTGCCTCACAGCGAATTGGACAGAAGGCTCAATATTCCCGGGGCGAGGTTTATATTCAATTTGCTGTCATCTAACTTTCGTTTATACTGTTTGAACGCCTTCGAGTAAAACGACTCGGTGAGGCTATATTTGACAGTTCTTTAGACTTCAAATTGTTGTATTTAAAAATATCTAACAACTATTAAATATAATTTTTACACCGTAGTATAATTACAACAACAATAGCAATAATTACAACCCTAGCAACGCCTAGCCTCTCGGCCACCCGTGATCCTGACACAGTAATCGAATTTCTTCTACTCTTTCGGTTTCATGTGCCTAAGGGGCACCCCACGCCATCTATTGAGATGATTAAGAACCATCACAACAAACTCGAATCCTGCCTCGTGATCAAATTTTTTCTATTCTTTAAAAAATTTCTCATTTATAAAGCATTTTAATGCTATAAAACTAAAATATCACCATCGATACAATATTGTAATCATTGAAATAATGTTTCGTATTGAATTGAATTGATTTTAAAACCCAAAATTAGTGATTAGATCTTTTTTACAATAAATACATTCGGATGGGCATTAAACGGAAATAAATAATATTTAGCCTACACGTATAATTTAGTCTGGTAGAAGTAAACCTCGGGTTGCAGTTAGTATTCAAATAAAACATAATAATGTAATTTTTGGTATGTCCTTAAGTTGTACGCGCAGGCGCGTCGTCCCAGCCTATTCATAAATACACTCATCGCATTTTTCATACCGAGTAATTAACGTTTAATTTAGTTATGTCACTTTTATTCTATTAAGTACGGTCAGCAGCAGAAATTGCTTTATTTATTTTGTACAGAGAGTTCCCTCCTACTCGCAAATTTGTTTCAATTCAGGAAAGAGTTTTATTATTAGATTTACGTCCATGACTTTTGCTATCGGAATTTTACCCGTTATATTGCTTGGAAAAACCAAACCGATGGCGATATCAGTATGTAATTGTTTATCTCGTATGTAATTAATACGAATTATTTTTGTGAACGTAAAGGAATTTATGTATATTTTCGTTTCTCTGAAAAAAATTATCAATGTATGTGCCCAGTTCAACTTAAGGGATAATCATACTAATATCGTAAATGTGAAATTTGAGAGTTTGGATAATTGTCCGTCAACCACGCTGAAACCACTGAACGTATTTTGTAAAAAAGATTTGTGATTATATAAATTTTGTAACTCGTATTCATATGACTTTTTCTATTATTTTCTACAACTCGGTACAATCCACCAAAATTCTTCTGTCTGTACCCATTCGTTCAACAGAATTATAACTGCCGACTGTACATTTAAGTAATTTAATTATCTTTTTACTGAATATTAATCCCAAGTGTTTTTAATCCCAATTGTATCCAAAATTCGCTGTGTGAATTATAACGCGATAATAAAATAAATGTAATAGTCGTATGTTTTATTCTTATATTGTTCCATTTATTCTGTTTCATTACTATATTAATTAATTTCAATTTAAAGTTATTGTCAAAAAATATATTTATATTTGGAATTAGACCGATAGAATTTGTAGTGAGAGAGATTTTAGAAAAATAAGGTATTTCAATAAATAAAAAGAAAAATATCACAATAGTTATGTTATTATAATAGCTTGCGATATAGAGAAGTTATAAATAAGTTTTAAAATAATTTACCACACCAAATCACACTAGTATTATAAATGTAAAAGTTCGTTTGTTTGGATGTTTGTCCGTCAATCAGACTGAAACTACTAAACGGATTGTGATATAATTTAGTATACAGACAGGGTATGAGCTGACTTGGGTGATAATTTTTTTGTCTTTGGATAAGGGATTATTATATTTATTGGGATAAAACAGGAATCTAGATATTTGGGCGGAGCCGGGACGGGCGTCTAGTATTGTAGGTATAGTAGTAGTAGTATAACAGTTTTATGTATTGTAGTTTCAATAACTAATGCATAAAAAAAACAGAGCACGTTACAATACGGAAACCTAACGTCGCGGACGAATTCTAGGCTCTACCACACACGATGATATCTACGCTTCATTCTAAAACGCATCATAACGTTTCATACGTTTCGGCTGTCAGCATCGACGGTCAGCTCGCCGTCAGCGCGACTGGCCGTCAGTCAAACAACACCAGCGACATCGACACCAATCGTCAGTGAAAACAGCTCGACGGAACGCAGTGGAGCAGTGGTAGTCTGTTACAGTGGGAATTCGACATAACCAAGACATTAGAGAGTCTTGTCTATATGTCATGCAGTTTCTACTAAAAAAAAAAGAAAATGAAAGCTACAGCATAATATCTCGTTTCATATATTCTATCTCATTTTATAAGGAGAGCAAATAAGCCACAACATCGTACATGATATGCGGTATCTCGGCTATTTATTCCCTTTAGGGCAAGGTCGTGTTACTCATTAAAATATACATGATCATACATAACGACTTGTTAGATGTGAACTAAAGATCTTTGGATATGGGATTATTATATGGGCATTACATTAAGAAAAGTTAAGGATATGAAATGTATTTAGTCGGTACTCGATGGATAACATAATTATTGAAGATTTGAATGGTAACTTAAGAGAAAATAAAAACCAAATCTTACTTTACATAGATTAAAAGTATTCTACATGTATCTTGCTTTTTATAAACCTCTATGAAACTTTTAGCTGCACGAGTATGAGATTGTAATTTAAGATCATGTTTATAAAAATGTTGTTAAGATAAATATGCGTTATAATCTTATTAAATATATAGGCATTTAACTATGAAAATGGATACGAAACAATATCGTTGCTTATTATATAACCTACTTGCCTATTTTAAACAAATCATTTGACTTTCATAAAAAATTCTCTTCACAAACATTCTCTATACCTAGCCTGTAATATAATTAAAAGACCTCAGAAGATAATTCTATAACATCCATTAATACACCCAACCAAACCAAACCTTCATTAGAGGATCACAAGCCTCTTAAACATGAATCAAACTAATCCCACGATGATGTAATCTTCGCCAGCAATTTGGCTCAACTCGCAATATATTTTCACACATAAAATATAAGGCCGGGCCTAACGGAGACACTGGTAATAAAATTGCTATGCCGCACAGTTTCTGCCAAGTAAATACAGCTAGACAAAGGGTTGCAATTACGACTATTTGGCAAGCGACAACCTTAAACACAGCCTTCGTGGCGGCTTACATTCTGCCGAGCGTTTAGAGACATACTGTTTAGAAAGAAAATATGGTACACATACCCACTACATGATATGTATACACTTGGGGACATTGTTTTTGTTGGAGTAAAGAATAACGTCTTCGAATCTTATATTCCGAAAGGAAAATTATTTTTACAAATATAAATGAGGTCAGATGTTTTCGACATTACCAATAAACTTAATGAAACAAATTTAGGTAAATATAGGTATTTATTAATTTCATGAGTAACTTAGAACACAGATAAAAAATAATATAATACGTATTAAATAGGTATGCATTATTGTATTTTTAACACTCCTGTATGATTATATGTAACGGGCACCTTTTAACCGACTTTGACCAAGCATATTTAATTTAAACTTTGTGTACATATTAAGGATCAATGACAATAAAATAATTTCATGATTCTATCTTATTATCCTGGTCCAGGATCAACAGGATTATATGGATCTGAGGAATAGGAGGGTATATGAAATAATTTTTCCTGTATATCAGCAACTGAGACAAATTATTTGCTTCTATCATTAAAGCGTGTTTTTCAGTTTTTATAAACTACTAGCGGTCCGCCCCAGTTTCGCCCATGGTACATATATAGTCTATAACCTTCCTCAATAAATGGGTTATCTAACACTGAAAGAATTTTTCAAATCGGACCAGTAGGTCCTGAGATTAGTGCGTTTAAACAAACAAGCTCTTCAGCTTTATAATATTAGTATAGATTTTAATATGCTCTATGTTCCCATCTGCTAGGCTACTCTTAAACTTATTTTGACCAGATAACTGATACTATAAAGAATAGTATAGATTAATTTTATTCTGAAAGTATAAAAGTGTAAAATATTATAGAAAAAGTTCTCACATCTCGTCATTCGATGACTCGATCATTGTTAAAGGACTTTGTTACTTAGTGACTTCTAAACGAGTTTTGATCACACTATATCATCGACTCACATCGAAGGGGATGTGAATAATTGATGAATATGAAATTATGGAGCCTTCTAGAGGGCGTGTTGTGTCAGAAAGCGGAAGTATCGACAGACGAGGTTATTAACGTAAATGCATTTATTCTGAATTATCGATCAATATATATGTACGTCGTGTACCATAAAAGCGGGCAACGCATTTGCCGAGGCACTAACTGCGAATGGTCATGGGTGGTGGCGATCGCTTACCATCAGGCGAACCACCAGCTCATATACCGCTATGAAATAAAAAAAAAAATTCTACATAGACAAGAATTCTATAATATTCTAGGTGTAAAATATAGAGGAAAATACTCGTCTATTTTTCGAAGGGACGTCCCGAGAGGACAGCGCGTTACGTGGTCGCCGGAGGCTGGAGTAAATGTGATAAGAAATACTGAGGATGCCTTACGCAAAACACAATTTAATTTACAATAACTTTTTGCAAAGGAATATTTATTTGTTCGGTTATAATGCTCAGGGGCATGGAAAGTACGGCTTATCTTGTACTAATTATATTTATTTGTTTTTGTGAAGCGCTCGCAGCGATGTTAGAAACGTATAAAGGGTGTAGCTTATATAGTGTAATAGGTTAAATTCAATACACTTTCTCTCTCACACACAAACACACACGCACACACAAATATAAAATACATATTAACAGCAGCATGACAATCATATGCCGCGGATTATTCAAATATAACATACAGCCGTGTAACAAACAACAACAGAAAAAAGCACTACACGCTCCGCCGACGAGCAATTTCAACAGAAAAAATGTTCCTCGTTTCGCAGCTTCAGGCTCCAACAAATATTAATGTAGAAACAAGTGGGGGAGGGATAAACGGCCTCAAAAAACCGCTACAAATCTTACGCGGCGTCAGAGTTGTAATTGATATTTATATGCTTTTTTTTCGAGTAGACGTCTCAGCGTGAACCGATTGTGGATCGTTGTAACTTTCTACACACTTTGGTACTCTTTACTGAAGAAGCTATGACACTTAAAAGTACACATACTTTAAAGTACACATACTTACAGTTTAAAGAATAGTAATAATTATATCAGTAGGATTCGAGCCGTCGTCCTTCGCTGTGTCCTTGATGCAGTTTATAAGGGTGACGTGATCATCTCTTTAGATTATTATAGATAATCTAGGAGCTAGTGCGATGGTGTAAGCCCAATTACTATGCCTGGAAAAAGAAAATAACACCCATTGCGACATTTTTAACTCCCATTTAATTATAATAAATCGCTTTTAAAACTGCGATGACTTCAATGATTTTACATGGGTCATTGACATAAAATATTTGACTAATTACATATCTTTCTCACACAAATTATTTATCAAAATATGTTGCATATTTTAATATATCCAAGTTAAATATCTAGCGGAATTCCGCCCAGGATTGAGCTCTAAAATTCTTTACTCATCTTTTACGTATTTTTAAACTCTTTGCAAAGTTCTTGATTAAATTAAGTCGCTTCTGGGTTAAGGGAACGGTTATACTTTAGCAGAATCATATTTTGCCCGCCGCATCTGTGTCTGAGTGTAAATATATGAAGTTTATTTGACGACTCCGGTTGACTCCGATACATCTGCCTCTCCGTGTGTTATTTTAAAGAAAGCGACAGAATCAATTACTACATCATATAAACGAAAATCCAATTTAATGTGTCAATTATTTTATAAAACATCGACATTAACGTTAAAAGGTACTGACTGAAAGGTAAAATGAGGCCATCGAATTTCTAAGCGTCTCTATTAGTATCTGACGGGGGATCAATGCTCTCCGGGACGTTTTGGGATCAGGTGCAAACGCTTTATTTGTAGAGCTTTTGTAATGATTCTCGGCATTGCGCATTAATTGGGTGTGTACATTTGTATTTATTCACAGAGATATACTTTTTTGCCTTTCTTATTTTCTTTTGAGCTTCAACCTAAAGAGTAAGACTAATGTCTGCTTATTATTATTTACAACTGAAGAACATCATTATTTCATATCATAGCGGGCCACTGAGCTGGTGATTCGCCTGATCGTAAGTTATCCCCACTGTCCATGAATATTCGTAGAGGTATAGTGGATCTGCGAATACTCTACCCGCGTTTAAGGGATAGGAGATAAAGATATGCTGTACGTTTCAGTATAATGGATTGATGACTCGAAAGAAGGAACGGACTGAGAAGGGTGAGGAAAAGCAAACGGGCCACCTATATGATGAGGTTTTCCAGGGCAAGTATTTAACTTAGATCCCACAAAGGTGAGCAATTAAAGACTAAATTTATCAAAACAAAAATCAAGAAACATTAAGAACCTCATAACAATAATCGTCGGGTTGACGTGAGTTTTTCATTAATGTCTTGCGTACATACATGATGATATATGTTAATTATATAATTGCTATTAAAATTTGAGGCATGATTAAATTATAAGTTGAAATTAACTCATTTACAGATTAACAAGTAATATTAATGTATAAGTTATGGAATATATTAGTTAAAATCATTTTGTAGGTGACTAATTATATAAATGTCATTATTATTAGTTTCCAAGCCGGACGGAGTCGAGGGATGCGATAGTATAGGACATTAACTCGAAATTTTTATTATTAATACAGTCTGTCAAATTATAAGTGACGTGCAAGTCTTTGGCGAATCTTTCTTATAAAATATTATGAGACAAAGATCCCTCGAGCTTTCAAGTCTGCTCTTTTTGTCCGTTATGAAATATTGTTGAAGAAAACTTTTTTATTGCCCTATCAAATTATTCTTAATGTATGTATTTTACGCAAATGAAGATAATATGTGACCCATTGAAATTTGGGGTAAGTAGGATGGTAAGGATAAGCCAGATTTTACAAAGTTTCTATAAAATATAGTGATAATATTCAGGTGGAATCATTATTTATGGCAGCGCAATATATAAATTATAAACAGCAAACGATCTAGACTGTATTCATAATATTAAAAATCTAATATTTTCTTATAAAATGCTATTAAATAAAGACCTTGAGTTAGTTCTCATGAAGCAACGCTCGCTTCATTACTATTATATTGCGAAACTTCTAGAAAATCTAAATAATAAATGTATTCTAATATTGAGATATAGACTCGTTAGGCCTTATACTGTTACCTTTGAATAGTCTGAACAATTTATAGCTATCAATTTATCATTCAACGTGAAAGAATTTCCAAGTGGTTAAACTTCACAACGATCTTTATTTGTCATTCAGAGTGTGTATTTCAGTTGAACAATATGTGTACTGTATTTTTTGTAAATTTTCTATTAGCTAAATAAAAATAGACGGCTTTACGGGACGGAAAGTATAGAAATTTTTGGGAAAATATAATGTAAGAAGGGGACATGATATTACACGAGTATTAAAAATATACTCGTAGTTATCTAATTGTTTTCGATATCGACTCTCCTGACAGATTGCGGGCTTCGACAAGCCAATCTCTATTGAGACTTGAACGCTGCTAAGTGCATACAAACACAACTACATTGTATATTATAGCTGTACGCCTCGGCTCCGCCCGGGTCGTCATTTATTATAATTGAAATAATATATACTACTCTATCTTTTTTTTTATGTCATAGCGGGCAACTGAGCTGGTGGTTCGCCTGATGGTAAGCGATCACCACCGCCCATGAACATTCGCAAAGGTAGGGCCTCTGCGAATGCGCTGCCCGCTTTTTTGGGGTAAGGGAAAAGGAATGGATTAACGACTGGAATAGAGGAATGGACTGGGACGGGTGAGGAAAAGGAAACGGGCCTCCGGCTCCCATCTTTCTTTTAAATCCCAGCTTTTAACTGGACGTGGTTTGTAAATTTGATAAAAATTAGTTGAGTTGTTTAGGAGTCCATCGCGGACAAACAATGTGACACGGAATTTACTTATATTAAGATTATATACAAAATGGTTTTTGTTTTAGTTTTAAATTTATTAGTGAAAATGTAAAAAATAAGAAAACTAAACTAAACAATTGTAAACTTTTATTAGTCTTCAACAGGCGTTTCTCCATACGTTTGCCTATTTATTACTAGTAGGAGTCAAGCACGCTTCCCCACGTATTGGGCCAACTTGTACCCCTTCAAAAGACTGGCGTGAAATAGTGCATGCGACTGCTTTGTTGTGAGTGGGGGAACCAGAGACCCGTATCCTTTTCTTCACCCTTTCCAGTACATTCCTTTATTATCATCGTCAATCCTTTATTTTTTTCTTACCTGACGTGTACGGACGGCAGTGATCGCTAACCATCAGGCGAACCACCAGCCCGGCCTCCCGCACTAAATATACAAAAAAGTTTGCAAAGAGAAATATAGTTAATAACAAATTAAAACGCAAACGATGTTATGTAAAACAGGCAGTCAGTAATTGTATAAATTTAAGCATGTTTCAAGTTAATATTTACACACGACGGGTAATTTCAATTCAGCGTTTTGCCATCGTAACAATTCCTTCGACGAGCTTCGTCGCCTCATAATTTATTCATTAATATTCATTCGCTTGAATTATGAACAACTCTTAACATACAGAGTCTATAACTTGCTTATTATATATAACGTGTATGTAAAAAATTACGAATAAGGTATAATTGAAATAGTAACTCACACAGAACAAAAATCTCATTTAAAAAATATCATGACGTTATAAATATTCATGTCAGTATTCTGTGAACAAAAGATAGACTAACAACGTCTATTTATATGATATCTTTCATATAAACTCTTATTCACTTTCATAGCTCTACCTGAATATAATGATTTACATAGAATTATACATAAATAGCACAAGCACAAAGCTAAACTCTCTGCAAGAGAGTGAGGATTTAAAGATCCATTTAAAATTGAATACGAGTCGAATCTGTGGACCTCGTTTTGCCGGTCAATGGTCTAGATTCCCGAGCACTCTACGAGCTTATCCACTACGAGATGATCCGCTACGAGCTGAAACGCTACGAGCTAAACCGCTACGAGCGTACATGGGGTTCATAGTAAAATAATAAATTTACTATGAAAGTTCGAGCTCGATAAGGACATCTTACCCGCAGTCCGCATTGTTATTCATCAAGCGACCTCTTTTGTGGCATTTTGGGAGCGTTCAGTGCCGCATCGCGCGTCCTTATCCCGCCCACGCTACCAACGTAAGATGGAGTGAAACGGCCGAGTGCGTGAACGTTGCGCCATGCAATACGCGAATCCTTTCTGCCGTCCCTGTCTGCCGCGCAGGTGATTATTACGTGTGACAGAGATGGAGTCTGGCGCAACAGTTGTCGTGCATGTACTATCGATCGGGGGACTGCCACGTGAGGCGCCCGTCGGCCTCACCGTTCACCGCAGCTACCTTAAAATCCTATCACACGGCAAGCAATACATCTCTCCTCATTCTTCAATCAATTCCAGCCATTACTAGTACAAAAACAGCAATGTATGTAATTTGTAGAAACGTCTCGATTGAATGCAATAATTGCTTTATTTGGTCTCGCAGCTCTCATAAAACGAAAGAGAATGAACTGCCAAGGTCCGTTACGACGCAATACGTATCGAGCCATCAAAGCGAACGTCCTCTCCGTAATGTTGTATTCAAATGCTGCATCTAATTTTCCTTCTTCTATAAACGAAGTTTATTGATGTCGATAAAGTTGTTATGAAAGGTTTAATTTGATTTTCTTGAACAGAAAAGAAAACTCTTTAGAGGTTTTCATAAAATTTTACTCACAAAGGGCGTGTTTATTCGACGTCTTTGTTACTTCGTGCTGGCTTTTAAAATTTTATAGCGCTTTATATAAATTACTTTGTGCTTCGTTTAATAGCATTGTACTCAAAATGATATTTTATCATCAGGATTAGTGTAGTAATGCAGCAGAAGTGAATTAGTTGCAAGTACGTAGTAAAATAATTCGATAAATACTTATTTAATCAATCGTTTGAAAGTTTTGCATCGACATGATTGTTATAACTTAAAACATAGCTATTTTAAACAAGAATATGAACAGTTTTTGTTTTTAAATTAATCAATAGAAAATTACTATAGGTTTGGAAATTATACTATGTTAATTCACATAAATATAGTGGAAACAACAAAGGATATCAATTGTAAGATATTTACACAATCTTTATAATAAATAATTCATTATATCCATTAAATCCCTATCAATTTTCCACCCGTTGCTTTGCCTGTCTAGTTATAGAAAATACAGACAGTCCGGATAAGAATTATCCTATGGCACTTCTTCATCTAAATTATCTATGTATCAAATTTCACCTGATTCGGTTTAATTGTTTAAGCGTGAATAAGTAACAGATAGACTAAGTAACTTTCGCATACATGATAACAGGGATGAGACATAAAGATAGCCAAACATTCAAATCGAATAGTTCATATTCTTTGCTAGACAAAGTCACGGTAATGGTACGATATATTGTGGTACGTGGCTGTAAGGCTATAAAAGGCAGTCATTATGCTAAGTGGTCGTTTTACAAATACCTCGATGCGGATAGTATGATTAGAAATAGTTTGTATTTGTTTATGTGTTTAGAAAGTTTTGTTTTTAATGGTCGGTAAGACCTGTCTACGTAATGTCAATAATAAAATTTAGGTCATAGCAATAATAATGACAATCAATTTGTCAAGTGAATAATGTAATGAAGGTCGCTTGATGTTATTCTTACTGCGGATTTGCAGGCGTAGTTAAAAAAAAATAGACTGATATGTTATTCCAGCATAGATGCCGTTCCCGTGAGATGTCTGAAACTATACTTGTATCGAATTTCTTCGAAAACGGTTCAGTGGCTCAGGCGTGCAGTAGAAATAGACAGAATAAAATATGGCCAATGAAACTTACAGAGAACGTGGCTTTTTAATGGTAAAATAATTTATAAAAATGATTCCGTAGGTCCAGGGATTATACCCTATAACGTCACAAACTTATTACTTTTTTCTAATATATGTATAAATTATGGTCTACTCTATAAACTTCATTTTTAGTAGTATTTTTTTTTGTTTTAAGTTTTTGTATAGAAAATTCGTAATCGACGGCGGACAATCGGAGATAAAGTGGCATTTGACGTAGCATGCGAATCCGTAGCACCGTAGCCTTGGTGGTTACATCAGTTTATTACATATAATCATTAAATTAAATCTAAAATAACACACACACATATATATATATCTGTGTCCGTGATACGTAGTAATATATCCGAATTCTATTAATATTGCTGCAAAAAAATGATTTTGAATGAAGATGTCTTGCACCTTATTTAAATATAAACCGCAATAAATTACATACTTTACCTGTATCGTTAATTCCTAAAAACTATAAGATAAGTAAAAAACCTTTAAAAAAAAACTACTAATGATTTTAACATGCCCAGATCCGTTTTATCCACTTATCTATCGTTAAACAGACAGATTATAGACCACGCCTTCAATTGTGTGACAAAAAAGGTCATATATCTACGAATTTTTCGGTAATCCTATAAATATTCCTCAACACAACGCAAAGTCGGGGGCAAAACTAACATGTTAGGCATTGTCATAGGAAGCCAAATGGCATTCGGAGGAGCCGCGTCGTACTGCGGTACTAAATCCAATATAGTAAGCGTATTAGTATGCCTTACTAGTTTACTGACCCGGTTCGCTAACTACGTCACTGGTAATCATTTCATGACCTTTGCAGTGGCTTTTTTATTACAGCGGGCAACTGAGCTGGTGGTTTGCCTGATGGTAAGCGAACATCACCATCTACGGACGTTTGTTGCTAGAAGCGTTGCCCGGATCTAGGGTAAGCTATGAGGAAAGGATTGCACTGGTAAGGCGAAGAATGTAAAAAAGGGGCATACTAACTCTTCAGGTTTGTATTATTTTATTAAGTATATATAATTATTGGGTAAATTTGAAAAATCAAGTCTCGAATTCTATTAATCAAACTTTATTATAATGCAACATCAATTTACAATGTTACGTTTTATTGATCTTACATATATTTAACATGAAATAATTTAAGAGTCAAAAATGAAGTTTAAATAAATCTCATGATATTATTTTCGAAATTTTCATGTATAGAGTGCAGAGGTTGAACCACCTCTGCAAGGTGGTTCAGTAAATAAACATTAGGTTTTTATAGAAAAGTCAGGGTTCAATACCACATGTACGCGTAAGAAGTAAATAGGCGGAGGCGCGAAAATGTAATTTAAAACAATATTCAACTGAACAAAGACAGTCTAAAGGCATAACCCTATTTTATCTGTTGTAGGGTTAGAACCATATTTATTACCTACATTGTGTCACTCTTTATAAAGGAGAAAAAATACGACAGTTTTCTCAGAAAAGCTATGCACAAATTTCTCCCCAAGGAACGGTTCATTTTTCCGCCATAAAACGTAACTTATGTTATTCAGAAGCTCTTAGGATTTTTCTGTAAAAATTTCATTCATATTTAAATATCTATTTCGAGCTAGGGTGAGAGTTCAAATTGTACCGTTGGGATAGTCATAGGGAACAGTAGTCGAAGTTGTTTGTTTAGACTCATTAGGTATTGTGTGTTTACTTAATCTATACGAATGATATAAAGCTGAAGAGTTTGATTGTTCGGACGCGCCAATCTCAGGATCTTTGGAACTACAGGACCGATTACAAAGTAATGCGCGATACATGATTGCTATAGATTATACATCCGAAAAAACAGGGCGGTCCGCTAGTGTAGTAGGATTTTTTTATTTTTTTTTTATTTTATGTCATAGCGGGCAACTGAGCTGGTGGTTCGCCTGATGGTAAACGATCACCACCGCCCATGAACATTCGCAAAGGTAGTGCCTCTGCGAATGCGCTGCCCGCTTTTAGTGGGTAAGGGAAAAGGAACGGATTCATGACAGGAAAGAAGGAATGGACTGGGACGGGTGAGGAAAAGGAAATAGGCCTCCGGCTCCCCCACTCACCGTACGAAACACAGTGGCATGCCACTATTTCACGCCGGTTTTCTGTGGGGGTGTGGTACTTCCCCGGTGCGAGCTGGCCCAATTCGTGCCGAAGCGTGCTCGACTCCCACAATAAAACAGGTAAAACAAGTAAAAGGTTTTCAAACATAATAAATCTATCGAAACAAAAATTAAATTGAGAACACCAGGTAAAAACATTGCAAAACTTCGGAAAAAATTCTTTTGAAATACGAACAAGCGAATTCCTTGTGAATTAGCTATAGTCTGAAACAATTCAGTTGTTTCGAAACAAGAGCCCATAGCAACAACAATGTAAAAGTATTAGAAGGTTTCATAGGCCTCGCCGGACAAATATTACGCATTCCGAGCCGAGATTTGGGACAAGACAAAGATTTTCCTCGAGAGGTTTTTGTTTTTCCAACGTGGGGCTTCTACATGACACATTACATAGTCGAACGGGGTGGCATCGTTTTTCTCCGTTTGGATTGCGTTTTATTGAAAGCTAGCTTGTCGCTGGCAGCTTTGATCACATTACCTTTTTGGTGTCACGTTTTTGCATTCAGTAAGATTTCATACATTTACTATATTATTTTTAATCTCTTCTAATCATACTTATATTATAAACTTGAAGTTGTAAGTATTGATAGATGGATGTTTGTTACCCGTCACGTAAAAACTACTGAATTGAATTTAATGAAACTTTACAGTAATACAGCTTATACATAGGGCACGAGCTATATATATACTTGATTATATTTGCTGAAACCGCGTATCGCGATATTATATAAGTTGAAAATTACATTATCAGTTTTAGTGAAAATCAGTATATAATTCTTAGAGTATTAACTATTATTAACTTATTTTGCTCAAAAAGGCTTGCGTTAATAATGAACACTTCTCATACTTACCACGACCTGACACTAACCATGATCTACCCTTTCCGCGGAGTAATGTAATAAATGAAAAAGTAATATCCATATGGAGGCTCAGCTCACGCTCATAAAACTAACCACGGTTTACGGCCCCTCGTTAAAGAGTTGACGGCGGTTTACGGCCGGTTCTCCACAGTTAATGCACTTTATGCCCGAACTATAAAGTGACCGAACTCTTTCGTGCCCTTTCTGCTTACATGTACATTTTAAAAATCGATTTATAGCCGTTGTGGACAGTTATAGAAAAAAATTAAAGCTGTGTTTGTAATAGATATGGAAAGGATTTTGTGTAAAGGAAATCAATGTCGAAAATGTTTGTACGCGACGCATCTTTATTCTCAAACATTATTAATTAAAGTTGTTATATTTAATAGTATTTGTACTGAACTATGAAGATCGTAGCTAGAATTTGATTGATCACGTTCAGTTACCGAGATTATTAAAACCTTTTAATAAGAAGCAGACCATTGTTAACAAAAAGTATCTAAAGAGCTAGCCTCCATATTTACAACAAAATGTAAGGAAGTATTTTGATCGTTATTTCGTGTTTGTCGTTTCGAAGTTTAATTATGATTTTAACTGGTTCAGGGGTAACCAGTAAAGCCACACTGTCCGGGGAGTCACAAACTCGATTTAACTTCAAATCGTTGCCGTTTCACAGCCATTTTATGGTATCTGTGATGTGGGCGCCGAAATTGTGGTCAGATGTTGAAATAGGAAAAAATTAAGGGAAAATTTTATTGTATTCGTTTCTTTAATGTCCTCTTGCTATACTGTTTGGTTCCCTTTTATAAAATATCATGGGCTGAAATCTTAAGATTTTCTATAAAAAATAACAGGAAATAACGAAATTCAAGTAAATAAGATACTTTTTCATCATATGATCGATATATATCTATAAGATGCGTTCAATTAGGTTTCATGTAAGATACCTCCTGTTCACGCTTTGTTGGGAATTGATAAATAGATACACGTTAATATCAAGTATCGAGTCTGTTATAAGTATATAGTAAGTAGGTATTTTATTCGAGGTTTTAGAATTAATTTAACAAAAAAAAAACGTGAGGGTTGTTTTCATGGATATTGATATACATTTTATCAATAAAAAAAATACCTTTATTACAAAATTGATTTACCGTCCACGATCTAGCCAAGATAATGACGTAATTAATCAATAGAGCTCGCTCGTATACTCAACAGTCTCACTCGGTGGAAGCAGGGCCATCGAGAGAGTTCTCGAGATGGCGGCGAGAGGGTCAACGGGCCGTTTGCGAGGCGAGCCCTCCACGCCAACACTAGCTCGTGTTACAGGGTGCACTTGTGTTTTACTACCATACCTACATTTTATGTAAAATAAAGGTATCTTTAAATCATGTATTAATTATGAAGATTCAAAAATAAATGAAAGATATGTTACTTAATGAATAATTATTTGAATGTGCTATTAACTGCTTGATTTATTAATTCATAGATATCACAGCAACAGAATATACACACACTTAAACATTTTAATTTTGACCAAAAATAAACTTCATTATATTCATTCAACAACAAGACATTCTTCGATTTGTAACTATACTTAACATTCCGATTAATGGGACATGTAGAATAGATTATGTATTTATACAAAACTTGAAAAGTATTTCTCACAAATTGCATTATACTAACGTTCCACCCGGGCTACGCATGTAGTATATATATACTCGTATGAGACATAATATATAGCCAGGATTTAAGTAGATTTCCAACGAAGAATTTTTGAAATCGACACAGTAGTTCTTGAGATTACCGAGTTCAAAGAAACTCTTTATTTTCATATTATTGTTAGTAACCCTCACAGGGTTTTGTATATTTTATCTACAGTATTAAGAATCTCTTTAATCAAATAAAACCCCAAGATATCTTTCTTACCTTTCGAATATCATCCCACATATTTCTATCACGTCGACGGCGCTAATCCCGGTTTATCGGCCAATCTCAACCCGATTAGTATCGATCCCGTATGCCTCGGAGGGATTTTATTTCGTTTGCAACACGGTATGCCAATCGTCTTAATGTTGAAGATATCTTATCGGAAAGGTTTATTCTTTTGATGTGTTAGTTTTGTAAATTATGAGTGTTAAAATAATGTTACTATGTCGTATGTTACCTTCATAAAATACTAGATGCGCCCCGCGGTTTTACCCGCGTAAGTCCGTATCCCGTAGGAATATCGGGAAAAAAAAAGTTGCCTATATGTTATTTCAGTTGTCCAGCTGTGTACGTACTAAATTTCATTGCAATCGGTTCAGTAGTTTTTGTGTGAAAGAGCAACAAACACACACACACATCCTTACAAATTTTCGTATTTATAATAGTAGTAGGATTTTTTATTAGAAAGAGAGAAATTAATATCTTTAAAACAATCGAAAACCACAAGTGTGTTAAGTGAAGTTTATTGAGTAAGTCTGTTTTTTTAACATATGTTTATGTAAAATTGTGAGTTGTCAGCCATTTTGTCTGAAACATTCCCTTACATTGATTTATTTATATAATAGATATTTCGCGAAAGCGGAACTATTTTACGAATAATAATTAAACGAATAGTCCCTTAATAAATATCAATATTACGCAGTACCTATACTTGAATATATATTATTTGACTCATAAGTAAATTGCATAAATGCAGAAATGAAATCTTTTATTTCTTTCCCCGCTTGCAACCCTCCGCATTATTCCAAGATAGGTACTTCATATCTGCACTGAATTATTTAAATAACCTACATTAAAACAAATATTCTTAGATAGCTTTTAAAATGTAAATAGCTGCTTAAGTATGCAGCAAAGCATCTGAGAAATAAAAAGGAAATACATTTTAATGTCGGCCGTGGGTGGCGTTCATACTCTGTACTCGATGTGTATATGTTTACTAGCTTTAGCACGCTTCTTCGCCCGCGTGGTCTAAAAAATATTCGTGATACACTTTCAACCCCTTATTCAAATTATTATTATTATTATTTTATTCCCTTGGGGGCGTTTTTAATCAAATATTGTTGTCAGATGTGTGAATCATTTTTCAGGATTTATTAGTCTAAATTGTGTTCTTTTTAATTTAATAAGTTGAAAGAATAGCTACTTTTAAAATTATTTTAATAAACAATATTAAATATATGATTTTCTATCCAAATATAGAAAAATCATAGCCGTAGTTCGGCATTTCATTCTCTTCGCTTCAACTTATAAACTGTTCACTCCATCCCTTCGGTAGAAACAATAACGTTAGCAAACTTTTATCGCTTCCTGCTTCTACTTAACTTTTAAATGGAAAATTTAAGGAAATATTCAGATTTTGGCATTTCATATTCAAATTTGTAATACAGTAATAATTAATCAGTATTTCCTTTGCTTCACGCTAGACTTTTTGATGTATTCCTTATTAAAAGTACGTAGTAAATAAATAAAAATCGTTCAAAAGTTTTACTATCGACACAACATGTTGTATACATGTTGTGTCGATACTAAAACTTTTGCATGCATTCAGCGTATTCTTATATTCTAGTATATGTTACATATTGCATTCAATACAGCTACCGAATTCCAGCAGATTAATCTCTTATCTCATTCAATGATTAGTTTTTTATTATAGATTCAATGATTCTATGTACTCACAAAATATCATGAGAATCGTTTCAGGCGTTTTGGAGGAGTATGGTAACTAACATAGTGACACAAGAATTTTATATATATATAGAGATGTATCATCATTCAATAAAAAATCAAATTAATTGTACCAAGCTTGGTAAATGGTAAAATAATAAAAAATTTTTCGAGAATTCGCAAACTCGCAAAATCACAAACTTGATACAGCAGCAGATATGGTATATATAAAATTCTTTTTAATTAACTTTTAATATCTTGTGACTTTTCCAGATCAATGAAGGCTTTACTCTACATCGTATGTATCGTATAAAGATGCAAATGTTTAATTTATTAAAGCAAGGTACTATTAGTAGTCCATTGTTTGAGCGCATTTCGAGTAGGGTCGTAGCTAACTACAAATAGCCACTTTGCTTGCTTTGTCTTGCAATTTACATAAACTCAGAGGCATTGTTTCAATTCCACTTATTGTTACGCTAAATGCAGCGCTCCGCCTCAGTGCGAACAAGTCGTTTTAGTTTCATGAAAAAGTTACATCTTTTCGTATCATAACAGTGTAAGCTGTTCACATAAATCTAGAGTTATTTTACAGGTTATTAGGTGAAAAACTAGTCGTGATGGGAAATTAATCTTCGGATTCTGTTTGATGTTTAAATTATTTTATTTCTGAGGGTGATAGAGATAACAAGGATTTTAAGTAATTGGTCCTATAATTTTATGGAATTGCAATATCAATGGATTGGTATCTTATAAAACTCGTCTTGGATGACAGCAGACTACATTCGTTGGTGAGGAAAATATAAATAAAGCTAATAATTATTTGAGATGTTGCTATTCTATACTGAATTTCGATTATCTACATAGACTTTACAGAAGAAGAAGTCTAGTTCTCAATAAAGATAATTTATGCAGCAGTTTTTATATCCCATAAACTGGTAGCTACGTGCTGTTTCGTAGCGGGCGCTTTTAAATAACAAATGACGTCACAGAGGCAAAGCACGCGAAATTAGGTCAACTTGCATGACCTGCAGTCTTGAGCTCACGAAAATTTGCATTTCAAAATGGGATCTAGCTCGCATTATGGGTGTATGTATAACCATTATTTATGAGTATTTTAAATAGTAGGTTATTTTAATTCATGACTCATCTGGAGATTTTGGTTATTTGATATATATTTGCATTAAGGAAGTTCTATGCATACTCAAATGTGTTATAAGGCCTTACTATAGTAGTTATGCTTAATTAACAGTTTTTACATCGTATTCCTCGACAGGTCCTTTAATAAGTATCAAAATACGTCACTCAATAAACTATCTTCGGATGGATGGATATCGTAATTAAAGAAGAAACAAATAATACTCAGACAGTATGTAAAAAGTATAACTCCCAACACGAAAGCTCACAAGAACTAAACAAGTTGGCGACTAACACAATAATCAGAAGTTCATCCTTCGCAGTCCACCAATAGCGACTGATTCGCTCCGTACTGAAGCAAGTAATATTGTCATACAACTCTTTGATCTCAAGAGTGCTACTCCTACATTATGAAAGCCTCCAACCATCCACATTGTCTCGGTGACCTACTTTCAGAAATCACAATCCCAAACACGCCGGCTTATTTGTTAAAAACTCATTAACTCAAAGAACATTGTCAAACAAAACTAAAAATATTTCATGAATATCGGAGTGGGGGTGTGGGGGGAGGGGGGGAATTAGACTAGTTTGCAGATGGAGGCTCTCGTGTCGAGGCTAATGAGCATGCTGACGACAATGCTCAAACTTTTGCGAGTTCTGAATATATAATACAGGCTTATAATTAGCTGGGACTGTTATATATGTACCTACTGTGTTGTGTGAAGGTCCTTACGCCCCTACATTTGCGAGCCCATGGGTGTAATTCCGTAACTTTGCACTCTGCGGTTAGAACGATGTCATTTCATATTTTTAATACTCTTTTAAACCAATTTGCATCGCACTATCCTTCCATGTATGCTTTTTGCTTTAATAAAACTAGCTTTGTCAGCAGTGTCATTCATAAAACTGTTTTACCTGTTTATTAATTAATAAATTAGTCGTTAGTAAAGTCATCTTAAAAAAAACCAACAAATTGGTTCATTTAAAACGACTTTCATGACTTCAAAGCTGTGCCTTTTATGTGGTCGTGCTTAAATTTTATCTAGATCTAATAATGTGAAACTGTAAAATATATTCTTATTATTAATTGTTGTTATCCTACTATGAATTCAACATCTCTAAACGAGTGTAGATGTCACAAAAATTGGCTTTTAAAATTCTTTAGTTTCATCACAATTTGAGAAGTATATTGATCAGCAAAAAACGGTTCGACGAAAACAGTTCTCTCATACGCCATGTCGTTGACAATAATTATAAATTCACGCCTGTTCATACAACCGAAGCCCTGAGAGTTACAAAGTGAATAATTTACGAGAGGCGACCGCCCGCATCCGCGCGGAGCCGGGAAACCATTTTGTCACACTCGTAAATTGTTTAGTCGGTATTCATTTGGAAAGAGCAATGGTGAAATTGTTTGTTAATTGATGTATTTACTCTAATAAATATGTAAACTTAAATCATATGGAGAAAACATTGATTTTGTATGTATATTTGTATTGTTTACATGTGATGTTATTCAGAGTCTTAGAAGATCGTAAAATGTCATAGAACAAAGCTGGCTGCTTACGTTGATTGCGTTGTAGTCAACTGAGTATGTGTCAAGTATCAAATAATTAATTGTTAAGCTAATTAATTCAATTAATTTCGAATGAACTGGGGAGTTCTCTGATAATTTTGTGTCTTACGTATTTTCACTATGATGTAGTGCAAATCGTTAGCAAGCTGTTATTAATATACATTATTCCGTCTTATTTTTTAATTTAAATCTAAAAGCACAGATTGAATAACTTAAAGTGGTTATTAAATATAGTTCTTGAGAACATTAGCAATTATATTATGTCACGTTAGACATCATTATTCGAAAAAAAAGAATAAATTTAGTATGTAGAGGGTATGGGATCGCTGGCGTAGCATGACTGTAGCCAGTGTCCGTAGTCAGCACGTAGCGTAGCACTGAAATAAAAACAGAGTTGTGTTTTATTGCCCACAAAATTTTCTGATTTGCTCGAGCTATTTCTGTATTTGTATATTGTCGAAAATTTTTTATGTGTGTGTCCTATTTAATACTTTATTAAAAAGTCCATAAAATTCAATTCCAATCAGCACACTCTGAATATATTCAAGTAAATAACCATTTTGCATCACGAACAAAGATTCACGACTACGTTCTGCTTTACAAATAGAATATACGCAATGGGCAAGCATTCCACAGACTATAAATTACGATGGCGGTAAATTAGCACAGATAATTAAATTACGCCGATGGTTCGCGTATTCCGGCCTCGCCCAAAACTGAATACACCTAATTAGAAACATTAGGGTAGTGACCATCGTTTTAAATTTATTGGGATATATTTTTATAGATTTAAATATATTTCATTTAATTCATTCTGAAAATATAGTGGTCTTTAATATATTATAGAAATGTACATCTTCATCTCATAAAATACATCTCTATATATATAACATTCTTGTCACAATGTGTCACAATGTAAGTTACCATACTCTTTCGTAACGATTGAACCGATTATCGTGAAATTTTCTGTGCATATCGAGTAGGTCTGAGAATCGTCCAACATTTATTTTTCATACCGCTAAATGGTGAGAATAAGGCAGAACAGCGTTTGCCGGGTCAGCTAGTATTTTATAATTTAATAGATATTATGTATATTATAATTTATGTGTATTAATATTAAACGCACGAATTTCATTCAACGAGTTCCATTTCTGATTTTATATTATTTCTTTATCTTGTTGGATACATACATTGAAAAAAAAAAAACAAATAATTATCAATGCATTCAATTCATATAATTATGATTACAACAATGAAAAATCTAACACTTACCTTATCTGCTGACTTTGATCATTGTTCATGGTCATGTCTCACTTTAACTTTTACATTACAACTAGTCAATGCTCGATAATATAAAAAAAAATCCATTTATCTTTCGTATCTATAATCTATGGCCCCTTAACTAATTACTCGCGGACGTGAATATTTAACAGGCCCGTGAGTCGCCAACACCTACACCTACTTACAGACTTTTTGTCATTTCTTTTTGTTTTAATTTTATTGCTTCTTCGTTTTTGTTCTTTCGTTGGACAATTCTTAATTGGATTTTTTGTATTCTAAAATTTTTAAATGTTTAGGGGATTTTTGTGGATCTGTCTCTTCATTTGCAAATGTGCTGTTTTTTTTATTCTAGGCACATCATAGGTTTGTGTAGAAATCAATAACTATGTTGTGGAGTAATTTATGTTATGAATTTCTTTTTAAACTGCAGTTATTCAAATTTGAAGAAAAATAGCAGTTTCAAATTTAGCAAACATTTCCATATTGAATTGCGTAATTATAGTTTTGTGTTTAATAAACATATTTCATCCATTTAATTGCCTATGCATTTACTGATACCTTTTAACGGAAGATACCTACAACGCAAAAACGAAACAGACAGAAGATAAAATGAAGCCACGAAATTACTTATAGCACCCGATTTCTCAGCATAATTAAAAATAGATAGAACAGATGGTTAGAAAATGTTTAAGTTAAAAGAGATGAATGTAGAAACACAAAAAGCCATTAAACTGGCTCTCCATATTCTCCATTTATCATACAAAGTGGTGATTTGTTAGTTCTGCCATCTGATCAATCATGTGAACGCTAACTCGGTTAAAACATTGTGTATATCATTCAGCAAACGGCTCTATTTGTAAATAACTTTGATACAGCGTTGTGAACATTGATTAATTATTATGATGTTTTTTCTATTTTTAAAACGATTAGTTAATGGGGTATTTATTTGTTGTTGTGAAATTTTCTAAGAGAAAATTATATTTTTGTATATTTTTTGCAATGGAATAATTAAAATGACTGATGGACCACATTTAAAAAGTCTTATGCGTATCAAAAACTGTATTATTATGTATGTTTAATAAAATACACAAAAATTGCATATAATTAACATAAGGTTTGTCTATAAAATTAATTCTTTATTACTGATGATACGAAACAATGTGCTTTGTTCATATAAATATTTGAGGAAATAAAGTTGCAAATATTATGTTCGTAACATCAAATGGGATTGGAGAAGTTGAGAGGAATACTGATCTAATCTACAGCTACATCACTCGGGGCGACTCGGAGTGGGCGTGGCAAGACTGATTGGGATTAATTTTACAGATATTTATAAAACTTCATTGTTATTGTAACACTTATATAAAAAGAAATGTGTTAATTACCTATTTACGCAAAAAATGTAGTTATAATAAAGTTGGACTTTTATGTTACATTTCATGCTACTCATCATTGCTGATAATAAATAACAAAAACGTATAATATAAAACGATAATATTAATAATACATATGTTTAAATGCTAATATGATTAAAGCTATGCCGATGAGTCAAATTTTAAAAACTCCAAGTTACAAAACAGCAAAGTTAACTTTGAAATAGTAATTTAGTTGTTAAGCGTTTACCTAAGCATCCTATATACATTGGTAAACATTCTAAACGAAAATTACCATGATATCAAAAAATAAATAAATAATTCACACTCAATACCTACCAATAACTGCATAAAAAGCCGCGAAACCAAATTGCACACTTAAAACGCGTAAAAGTTTAATCGTTCTATATTTAACAGTATCGCTGAACCACTAAACACAAAGCGAAGCAATAGCCATTGTACATTAAAATGTCGCAGCGTTGAAGCGAAACAAAGGAATATGAAAGTACGGGGTTGCCGAAAGCTGAATTATTCGCTTGCTGCATTGGGCCAAGGCCGGCGCGCCGCTCGATAGCTCATCTCGGCTAGCTCACCTGGCGATACTCGACTAGTCGACTACGCCTCTTCACCGCTCGCAGAGCGATGCTATATAGAAAATACCTATCACTATATTGTAATTAGGTCCTGATCTCGGTCACAATAGACTGTAGGCTTTGAAGGATACGGAAGCTGATTAGTTATTAACTGATTCTTTTCAGGGATATGATAAGAATTATTTCACTAACCAAAATTCTAATCCCCTGTGAAAAGTCAATACGTAATTGAAAGCCTGCATATTGTATGTCAAATAATTTTTAATAAGGATTGCGTGACGCTATAATTTCAACATTAATAAATGAACATAGAACTGTTGCACGGATACAGTTGCCATAGCAACAGGGGTTGGTTCAATCACATCACATGCTCAGCTCCCATTTGGGGCGGTGGATTCACTAATGTATCGGAATTTAGTTTTGTCGTAGTTGAGATGTTTATCACTTTGCGTCAACTTTGAAGTTTCTGTCCTTCAATATTGACGAGGAATGTTCTATGTGAATCATATATTTTGTATATATTTTGGTGCTGAGGGAATTCCATAAAATTATAATCTTATAACAATATTAAATTATACGTAACTCATCTATCGCTTAATCCATCAGTTATATAAGACGAGGCAGTTATTCTAGGCTAAATATTATAATGGCATAAGGTAAGGCTTATCTAAAAGATGCTATCTTCGATAGATATAACTCAGTGAACTTGTCGAATTCAATCTCTTTGAACAACACTTCCAAACGAGGATCTATCAAGGTATCAGGACATTATAAGCACGCAAAATGATTTAGATGATGAAGATGATGCATTTTGCTTTGTCGTAATTGACATCCGTGATATCATTGATGATGGCTTTTATCATTTTAATTGTTTTTATATAAAATGATAAGAATGAACTTAATTGCTAAATCAAACGTTACGCTTTTATGTATAATTTATTGAGAAGAGCAAATTAAATTAAAAATTACCCGAGCCTTTTATTACATTATTAAAGTAGTAAGTAATCAAACTCATAAATGTCATTTCGGAAAAGAGCCGATACACTTACACTGCTGGATCGATATTTATCAAACACCTAAGGACCAACAGGGAAACTGACTTGACCGCATCGAAATCGGTCCATCTGGTTAAGAGATGCCATATGCAGGCACACACAAAACAGATATCGACATCAATTATAACACTACTCTTTTTTCTTCGTGGGTTAAAGAAAAAGGATAAAATATTTTAAGCGTGCCATTTAATGAAGATCTTCATCTTCGATTTCATGGTTATAAACCTTCGTGTTCTCTTTCATATTAATTATCACCATAAAGATAATCTTTTGGTTTGCTTCAACTTACTTGTATGAACACTACAAAAAATTAATATCGTTTGATCTTGAACGATTAACAGCGCTGCAATTCGAATCGTAAACCAATTTTCCCGTGCACGGGAGGGGAGGTACGGTGTGAGGGGGGGCGAGGGGGAGAGGGTGTAGTGGTGGGGGGTGTGGCCCGACATTGACCTGCGTCATTCATCCCCCGGCCTCGCCCGGCACGCAGGTTTTATGGATGCGCTTTGGTTCAGTTATTGACTTTGATTCTGTAACTATATGTATTTTGTATGCACTTGTTACCTGCGTGTTGTATTGATTTTTTTAAAGTGTGTATAGTAATTTATTCGCTGTTAGAATAATAATATCAAATGATTAGGATCAGATAAACGGTGATAGCCAGGACGCACTTTCCTTTGAGGGGTTATACAAATAATTTACGGCTCGAACCTATAGAATATTCACAAATACTTAAAAACCCTTTTTGGAGAACCTTGATTTAAAAAGACTGTGACCTGTTGCACACAACAAAGAAAATTATGTTTTTGTTGTATGCAAAAAATTATAACAATATAATCAATCGAATCGGTGTTTCATTTAACACGTACCCTATTTACTTAAAAACTGAACTGATTCAGTAAAGTACTTATTATCTGTGACTATTTAAAAATGCATGTTGTATGTCCACGGTATAATATAGTTCTCTGTGAATCTGTGTCCCAAAAAAAGCAGTAAAATAAAAATATATTAGTTCCTCCATAAGATAAAGTTAGTATCATATAAGAGCGTGTCATATATAATGGCGACACTCCATAAAACTAAATATTGTCCATTTAAAATTACAGATTCCGCTTACATAATGCATTAAAGAACGCCATTATCTGCTATATCCATTGTATAACTTCGCAAGAACATCGCATGTTAGCACTAAGTCTATTGAGATTAATTTAGTTTAGTAATTATCACTCTAATCACGATCCACCAGAGTGATTGATGATTTTTTAATCCCCTTGTCTCTTCTTTCCGTCAAATTACTTTTTTTGCATTTGCAATAATGTTAGCTGTTAGTTATAAAAGAAAAAAATATTTATAAATCGAATGTCCACTAACCATCTCTTCTCTCAGATAAGTAAATAATTGGACTGAGAGTTTTTGACTTTAAATAAGACTTATAACAAGTAGGTAAGTAATTATTTTCTTCCCGTTCTTCACAATTATTTATAATTCTGTTTATTACACGGGCAATAAACGATTATGTAGCCTGACATGCAATTTGTGGACAGTTTTAAGAAACAAATTTCTTATATCAAAAATAACAGGCTATGGAATAATTATAGAATAATTGAACCCAGCCTGCATTATATTTTATGTTATGTTATGTTGATTCTGATTACCTACTTGTTAGTAGAATAAGAAGTAATTGTTAAAGACTAGGATATATTTTAATTTGCATATTCAGTTTCTTTGTTCGAATAATATTCATGACGTGATGCATGTTAAGAAGCATGAACTTTTAGCACTTGCGGTACAAAGCGAGGAGGAAATTGGACGGTAACAATTTTATCTCTGCGGGCGGAAACGGGCCAATGGAAATAAACATTTTTCCAGCTCTCGGAAACCGTTTAATTTAATTGAGCCAATTCAATATTCCGCCGCTCAATTTGTTTGATGGACTTTACTTTATTTTATGCTAGAGTTTCGGGGAATTATGCAATTTGTTTAAACTACATAAAACTGTTTGGATATAAGATCACGCTAGCATAATATATGGAAGATTCTCGAACGCAGTTTGATGTAAATATATAAATAAGTGAACATTAAAACTATGTCTAAATCCGGTGACAAATTATCGCTACCTCCGTCGATTTTGACGAGACGTTTGTAGGTTTCACAAAACCCTTTTATCCAACCTTTTTTATATAACATCCTAAACAAACCCTGTCACGTTAAAAATACTTGGTCTTTTTCAAATGTGCTCTTGTAGATGTGTCGTCACGATTGTACCACATTACATCATATATTACATAATACATTCTGTGTATAACTACATAGTATAAAACTAAGTCGCATTCCGCAGTTTGCGTGTCCGTATGCTTAGATCTTTAAAATGACGCAACAGATTTTTGTGTTATTTTTTTTAATAGATAGAATGATTATAGAAGAAGGTTTATGTGTATATATCATGCATTATTGCACCCGTGCAAAGCTGGTGCGGGTCGCCAGTTTGTTTATAATTCTCTGATTGTATGTTATGTGTCTTTGTTTTTTAGTGGTATTTTCTCAATCCTTTACGAGGTTATCGTTATTTTATAGGCTATCGGTAATTATAATTGAAATTCACTCTGTATATTAGGTAACTTTATATCTTCTCATTGTTTCATTACATCGATAGTCGGTAAGGTCTTCTATTTGAACAATAAAACCATAGAACCGTGTTGATAAATTACATTTTAATCGCATGTAATTCTGATATACGTACCTGTGAGTAATTATAAGTGTAATAAAGAAATTAATACTATTTATGTTGTATGCATTTAAACTCTATTTAGTGGAAGAGATATTTACTTCTTTTTAACTTAAATATAAAAACGCTAGATCATAAATTGTCAAATTCGGCCGTCGTTGGCTAGCACGGTTTTACCAGCCTGATGATGTCTAAACGAAGACTTTCGGATTTTTAGTGAAACCATAAAGAAACTGTTCTAAAGAGGGACAAAATAAATGAAACATCTAGAAAAATGCACTAGTTTCTGCATTGGCCAGGTTTTGTCATAGTGCGACGCGCTGCGTATTTTTAATGTAATCGGATTATGGGAGCTCATCGTTGCTTTACTTTCCACTTATACAACCCACAACTGCGCTATATTTTAACTTGGATAAGAATGAATATTACTGAACACACTATGTATTTATAGAATTCTTCTAAAAACTGCATGAGAAAAAAGATAAACTCTCTAAATAAAATATGTAGGAAGATGTAGTCGGAACTATCGCGGGACAGCCGTTACCCATTTTTAGTATAGTTTATTAACTTATATTTGGACAAAACCTTAGTTTTCTCCAAGCTTTCATCTAATCGAAGTAGTATTATCAAGATGTTCATAAATGTCTGAAATGAGATATCAAAACTAAATGAAGGAGAAATGTAGAAAATTGAAGTATAATAGGGCTACTTAGAATAATATGTGCATATAATTAATTTAAATTTAAATTAGGGAAAAGAACGATTTATGTTAGTATTGCCTGTACAAAGAGTTTTTTAAACCTCCTAAATAAAAACCAAGAGGACAGCTCAAACTCAAGAAAATCAAAATTAAACTGGAATTTTTAATAAAATGTCTCCATATAACAATTTGGCAACACCTCTTCCGAAAACAGTTTTAACCGGCAAGTTTTATTCAATTACCTAATGGCAATCTCACATTCGCCGCCCCAACTTACCGAAACTCCTCAAATTAGCTGTCATATTAAAGGTTTATCAACAGTATCGCGGTTATATCCCATGTCACCTTGAAGGCTGAGCTAATGCCTCCAGGAAGGTCGCCGCTGTATCAGCCGCCGCCGACTTGCGACGTCGCAGCTTTACACCGCATTAGGACGTATTAAACTATTTTTACTTCTCCGTTTCTATTTGTAGACCGTTTATTTGATACGGCAATGCAATTGATTGTCACTTTATATTATATAAATAATGTATCTAGACCACTATTATAATTATTTTTAACTAAAAGGTAAATCTTCAAATTTTAAATTAGACCAAATTAAAATGGGACCACTTGGGAGGCGCCAGTTTAAAAAAAAAAGGAATTATAAAGATCGGTTATGTGGTTACAGAAGAAAGATACAGTCGAATTTAAAGCCTCCCCCAATTTTGAAGTCAGTTGAAAAGTAACGAAAATCTCTGGAAAAATAATCAAATTTACTTGAATGGTTTCAAGGGGTCGGAAGGAAAGCAATGTAGGTCAATTAATAAATTAATGTATTCTAAATGATACTTACGCCTTTTGTAAGGGAATACGACCGGTCACTCACAACTGTGTAGGTGACCCAATTCGTGCCGCGGCATTTTCGACTCCAATTATAATTTATAACTATATTTATTACATTTTCAACGTCAAAATGTAATAAAGTAGAAAATGTAACATAAAATAATTAGGTAAGTAGTTTATTTACACGTTTATGCGTAACAAAAGTAACCAGGTTACGTACACATTAAAAGCTGATTATTAAGCGATTACAGAGTGAATATATTTTATTTAAGTTCGCGTAGAATACAGAAGTTTATTTTTCATGGATTTTCGAAGATGCATTAAGACATTTTACGACTTTAGATGTCTATAGGTATCTCTTCAGCCATTTATTTAAGAAAAAACCTTTTGACAAATCCCTATTTTTTTTAAAGACCTATGACCTATCCAATGACAACTTAAGTTATTACGTGATTGGCGAATATACAAATAGAAAAAAATAACTTACCACTAAAACATCCATATTGCCTAGTATCATAAATACTGCAATATGAAGTTAAATAAAAAACCTACAGTTATGTATTATTATTATTGGAAAATAGATTTTTTACCTCTGGTTCTTATAATATATACTTACTTCATTATGTACCTGCATAAGTTACTTATTACCTATTGCACCATCCAATTTATTATGTTATAAAATAATCCTCAGATAACATTTAAAATTATCAATTTAATTTTTATTATGTCATAGCGGGCAATTGAGCTGGTTCGCAAAGGCTCAGATAGGGTAAGGGATAGAGTAGGGAAAAGGATGTGAGTCTCCGGCTCCCCCACTCACTAAACTAAACTGTGGAGGTGTGGTACTTCTCCGGTGCGACCTGGCCCCGTTCATGCCGAAGCGTGCTCGACTCCCACAATAAAAATTGAGAAATAAGTAATCGTTTCTCATGCTCCAGGAATTGCAATTTAAAAATAATGTCGCTCTACAACAACGTCCAGTATTGTGCTTCCATAGTTGGTTTTACCATCAACGAGTGATGTGATAACATTATGCTATGTATGTTCATAGTATTTTAGATCTATCATGTACTTGGTACAGTTTGAAAGTGCTTTTAATTCATTACTTTTTGCATAGATATTGGTTTATTTATACCTTATTGTACCAACATTCAACAATAACCAGTAGCGCCATCTATCAAACTAACATGTATAATCTTTGGCGTTGCAGAACGTGTATCGTTCTAAAACTTATATGGAAAAATGTAACTGTCGTAGTTAATATAAATATCCAAATGGAGAGAAATAGTGAAATTTTATGTATAAGTCCCTATCATTACTACGAGATGTTATGTTAATTAATTTATTTTTTAAAAGCCAACCATCTATTTCAATGACAACTAATTTTTTAATATAGACACACCAATAAAATGTCAAAACTGTTAATATGTCAGATTTGGCCTTCAATTTTCGAGGATTCTCTTGCAATTCGGGGAGGTTTAGTAATGTTCAAGTGAAGTGATAAATTCTAAATAAATGCTGTGACATCTCTTACATCAGCTGGTGTTAAAATGACATCGAGAAGTAAAAATGCTGTTCGCAGCTACGAGACTGATATCGAAAAAAGCAGAGAAGAGTCCAATTGGAAGAAGGCTGTGGAATTGGCTCAGCAGCTCAAGGCCAGGTCTCCACAACACGGTATGTAATGTTGCTACACCTTCTTAATTACCTAGTTTAATTTAATAAACCGTCCAGGATTCAATTTCAATGTAGTTTATGTGCAGATTATACTTATAAAAACATTTATACATTTTATGGGCAATATAACCGTTGTACTTAGTTTTTGCTTCAATTTTATGTTTGTAACAAGTTTATAAATAATGGACTTTGCTCAAACATTCAATTATATATTTATATTGTAAGAGATATTTAATACAGGAATAAAAAAAAAATGCTTCAAACTATTTTAGCTAAATAATTGTAGGATTTTAAACATTACTGATTTCAAATTTGAAAGTCTGTTTCTAGATGAAAATTTAAATTTTAACCATTTAGGTGATAAGCAAAATTAATAAACTACTTTTAAAATTTTTGAATTTTTTTCTCCCTTTAATCAGCAGGAAAAAGGACTTACACTTTAAATTATATACACTGACAATATACTTTAAATTTATTGTATAGGAACAAAACAGAGTACATAAATATTTATTGTTGCAGAAAGCCTAGCTCACTTCCTCATTGGGGAAGGCAAACTCGAAGCTTATTTAGACGAATGGCCACCAATCAAGGAAAACATAGAGAGAGCTCAGAGAGAACTCTCCGATCCCAAAGGCTACTTGACATTAGCGACAGATGAAGCTGGAAAGAAGGCAGGGGTGGCGTTGGATGCTCACCTTCTGCTTGGAAAGTTGCACTTTGCATGTGGGTCTTACGACGATGCTTTGAAACATTATAAGCTAGCCGAGTTGAATACTTTGACGGAGAAAGAGTTGCCTGTGTGAGTGTTGTTTGTATGATATTTGATATGATATTAAAAGTGTAATATCCAAAGTTATAAGGAAGGAGTATTCAAAAGTTTCTTCTAGCTCTATTTTTTTCTGCTTTTAGAACCAGATTTTGGAATCCAATGTTATTACAATAATTTATTATTACATTAAATCAGTACAATATTAGCAATGAAAAAGATTGATTGACTTAATAATTATTTTTAACGAAAAACTAAACAGCCTTCAGAACAAGACTAAATTTAAATGGGAACACACAAAGAAACAACTATCATAAAATTCTGTTCATTTGGCAGAAAGTTATGAGGTACCAAACACAAAAAAAGTAAATGTAATTGAATGTAGAGCCCCCTTCTTTCTTTGAAGTTGTTTAAAAAACACTTGATTTTGAATAGCTACTTGGCAAAGAGCTGGATGACCTTGGAATCGCGCATGTTGGAGTTTGTAGTTTAGAATTCTATTTTTATTATGATAAACAAGCATTAACACAAGGTGCTGGATAAATAAACATTTTTATAGCCTATTAAAATTATGTTTTCACAAGTAGTGTTTTATTCTATCTTAAGTACTGTAATTTAATGAACCGTGATACTAAGACAGTTGAAATTTTCATTGATAATGAACTTTTGTAACTGCTATAACAATAAATTGAGGTTAAGCAACAGTTGGCACGGTCACTAAACTGGAGGGGTGTCCAATTTTTATGCACTTGCTCTTTAGCTTATTTATTTTGATTCTGAAAAATATAATTTGTATTTGTTTGTTAGCTAAGAAAAGGCTACTTAATTTCTACTTGTTCTAAGACTATATTCAAATTATAAGCTCATATGAGTCATGTTCGCGTGCGCCGACTCGGTGATGTAATGACGTGATTTAAAGGATGATATTACTATACTTAAATATTATTCTTTTGTATGAAAACATTGTCTCAGTTCATTTGATGCTAGGTGTGTTAAATGAAAATTTAAAACTTTGTTGAGAACCTATTTCTAAAATGTTATATTCATATTATAAAGCTGACATTGCCCTTTAGAATGCATAAAATGAAAGAAAATCTTCCAAAATGATCTAATCTACCAGAATCTACCTGATTTGAGAATTAGCAGATTAAACAGATGCCATTTTTTCCGTATAAATATTTTCATAGGACCTTTAAGGTTAAGTTGCCTTTATTTTGTAAGTTACATGGCATTTAATATATTTTACATTTAAAATTTTCAGACGAAGTCTTCGAATAGTGGCAGAGTCATATGCAATTAAGGGATTATGTTTAGAACAGACTGCATTGCCAGCTGCCACAAGCCGGTACAAGCAAGCTGAGAAAGAATCTGAGATGGTAAGATATTGTTTTTAATTGTGTTTTATAATAATCCTTTTCAGAACACACTAGTTATCAATTGGATTTGTCATAGAAAAACTTTCGTTTTTTTTGTATCGTTTAGAAACTGCTTTATTTATTTAAGAAAAATGACTTTTGGCTAAAAATCTCTTAAATTATTATTAGGTTATAAAAGTTTTTGTTAAAGAAGTGTTAAACATCTTACATAAATAAATTAAGCTACAAAAATTGAGACTACTATTAATAAATTTTAACTAGCTTTTTAATTAAAAGTAAAAGAAATGTGTCATCCATCCAATCTCTGATAGTGTGAACCATTACTAAACATTGTTTCCTTATCATTTATTGTTATAACGACAATAGAAATACTTATCGTGGTACTACTAATTCCACAGTTCATGCAGACAGACAGATGGACAGCGTGGTGTTAGTACTATATTCCCATTTTATCTTATGGGTACTGAACCTGCTATATATCAATCCAAGTCATCGAGGTCGCTGTAATGGTTGTTGTCTTATGGTGCATGGAGAAACTTGAATAATTTTATTTTTTGATCATTTATGCATCTGTCTATATTATGTAATAAATATTATTATATTTATTTAAGCACAGCTAAAAAGCAGATATTTGTGTGTTTTATTTGAAAACATCTAATTTATTTTTTTTATTATTAGAAACTATGTACAACAAAAAAAAGGCGAGAAAAAATCCCCGGAAAGAGACAAGTAAAACCCGGTTAATGACAATTTCCAGATACGCAGCTTCGAGCTAGCGTCGGACCTCACGCTGCTGTACCTGCAGCGCGCGACGAACGCGCGCGCGGGCGCCACGCTCGAGACGGCGCTGCAGCGCGCGCCGCTGCTGCACATACGGGCGGGCCGCCTCAGTTGTGCGATCGACAGGTCTGTTGCAGTGAGCTGGCTGGATGCAGTGATTATGAACGAAAATTTAAGAAATAAGAAAAAAAAAAATCTGCAAAAAGAAAAAAGATACCTGAAAATTTTTTTTAAGGGAGGTGTCACTCCATATTCTAAAGTGGAAACAAATAGCGACAATAAGCGGCAAATTTCTATAAAACATGACTAAGAATAGCGCAGTTAAAAAAAATGACAATAATACAGAAAATTGATTACAGAAAATAGAAATACAAAATAAAGAAAGGCAGAAAATTTTCTTTTGTAATCTACCCATCTGATATACCCACTAGAGACAGAGAACTAATAACAGATAATTTCAATATCAATCTCAGGTATCGAGAGATGCTTACAGCAGTGGAGTCGGTCTCCACGCAGGCGCTACGATTAACCCTCGCCAGACAACTAGCTGAAGTCCTCATGAGAGGAGTCACGGGACAGGTAAAGTATTGGAACCAAGTCCATAATGTTTAGGCGTGAAGAAGTGTGAGACAGAAAGGCAGACTTATATACGCGTTTGTAATATTAGGGGAAAGCATAATTTTTTACATGGAAGGGCGTGATCAAGTTTTTCGTTCTCATATGTTTATATATATAAAATTCTCGTGTCACAATGTTAGTCTCTATACTCCTCGGAAACGGCTTGACCGATTCCTCTGAAATTTGGTAAGCATATTGGGTAGGTCTGAGAATCGGCTAACATCTATTTTTCATACCACTAAACGATAAGAGTAAGGCAGAACAGCGTTTGCCGGGTGCAGCTAGTATGTTTATATGTTGCATTGCATTCCATAAATTACGCGAGGTGGTTAAACGGGGGAGGGGTTCGAATCAAATCTCATCTAATCTTACGTTGGAGAGAGAGGTGGTCAAAAAAAAAAAAAAAACACCTCACGTGTTTTATGGATGCCAACTTAATATAGTCACAAAATGGATTTCCAGGTGTACAAAGCGCCACAGAAGATATCGCTCCCCGCGCAGTCGCAAGGCACTCTGTCCCGCCGGAGAGAGGACCACGTGGCCGAAGGGCCGTGGAAGCCCAAGAAGTATGCCGCTATTAATCAGGTATTTATGTTTTTTTCAACTATTATACAGTTGATAAAAATAGGCTCGAAGTGTGATCCTTGGGGAATACCCAAAGTAATTACAAAGGGATGCGATTCATAACCCTTAATGGTAATTTTTAAAGATTGATTGTTTAAGTTAGTAGCAAACCGCTATATTTAGTTCGTGAATGACAACCACTGACAACTTCGTAAGTAGCAGTAAATGATCCACCTTATCAAACCCCTTGCTAGGATCTATATATACTACATTGCATTTAAGTGACCAGATTGATAAATACATACATTCTACCAAAAATTGAATGGATTGGAAATGATATTGTTCAGATATTAAGTGAAAGTAGTAAAGTTGAGTATGAATAAAAAATTGTATATAGCTATGTCATTGTTAGGCAAAGTTATTGCGTTGCATATTGGAACGGTTGGCGTGTGCGTCGACAGTTCGTGCCGCGCAACGAGTACGAGGAGGTGGTGCTGGTGCTGGTGGTGGGCGAGGCCATGGCGGTGCGCGACGCCGTGCTGTCGCAGAGCGCCGAGTTCGAGCTGGCGCGCGCGCACTCGCTGCGCAACGCGGCCGCGCTCGCCGACCTGCTCGCGCTCGCCGCGCTGCGCTGGGGGCAGCTGCCGCTCGTGCTCGAGGTGCGCTAACACACACACACACACAACATTATCTATCTAACGCATACGTACATGCAGATCTTTGCCTTTTACAATATGAGTATGAATTTTGAAAATAAAATGATGAATGAAATTTATGATAATGTTAATTTATTTATAATGAAATTATTTGTATGTGAATACACATAATTTTCAATCGGCTTCCGTATTGCACATACAAGTAAATGTTAAATTACTCGATGTTGGATGGCGCGCAGTCGCTGGAGCGCGCGATGAAGTTTTCGTTCGGGTGCGCGCACATCTGGCGGCAGCGCGCGCTCGCCACGGCCGCCGCGCCGCGCCCC
>NC_052119.1:9461398-9470952 GCF_012273895.1 Zerene cesonia
CGCACACACACACGCGCGCACACAAACGCACGTACATATATAAGCGTGCAAGCACATTTAAGAACACGCCCATGTGGATATATAAAAATCTTTTAAGTACCTGTCTAGATCTTTAGTAATGTATTGGGTAAAATAGATCCCAAACACTGTAACCGAACACGAATCCGTTATGTGCGCAGGCAGCAGCGCGTGGAGCGCGCTGGTGCGCGCGGCGGGCGTGGCGCGCCGCGCGGCGCCGCTCGTGCCGCGCGACGCGTCGCTGCGCCGCGTCGCCGCCGCCACCTGCTACCGCGCCGCCTGGGTGAGCGCCGCACTACACTGTATCACTTACTCATCACTCGTGCTATGATAACATGACAATCGATGTACTCGTTTTTGACTGTATCGCGGACAGACAGACGGATAGACATTTATAGCTTTTTGTAACTCGGTAAAAATACAGCTTTCTATTTGTGAAAGAATTTTTGTTATCGGTCGAGTAATTTTTGTAGGAAACATTATGCTTGTAATAATTAAAGAATATCTACAAACACACAAATGTCTCCTCTTGTAACATTAGTTTTGATATATAAAAATCAATATGTAGTGGTTATACGATTTTATGATGTTATGACATGTCATTCGAAGATTTATGCGGATATTAAAAAAAAACAAATTCCAAGTGTAAAATGGCCTTTAGCAAAACATACATTTCTTTCATTGATAATAAAGTTACATCTAAATGTTTTAATTTGCCTTGTTTTGTCAATTTGAATTGAACTGTTATAACTTTTTTTATTATTATTTTATTTTATTTTTTACAGAAACAAACAGTCATTATTTACAAAAAGTAATACAACATAATGTAAAACACAAATAGACCTTGAGTTCCATATTTTAACTAAATGTAGTTATATATGGTGTGTGCAAACATACAAGAATTATTCAACTATACCAGTACTTCATACAGTTTCCTTTTGTAAAATGTTATTTTATTTGCAAATATAACTTTTATAAACCTCTCGTCTCAAAATTATATATTACTCACTACCCGCTCCATGTCATTCAATTCAAACACAACTATTTTAACCTTTCCGAAGAACTGAATCTGATCAATTGTCCATAAAAAATCGATTAGTGAGTCATATGTATATCATCTGCCCCATACCCCACTAGGGGACTCGGGACTTAACTTAGATACAATAAGAAGTGTCAATATTGGTTAATAAAGTGGCGTATGCATAGATAGAGGAGGGCATTCAGTTCGCTGAGGACGCGCTGCGGATAGAGAGGGAGAAGGAGCAACCCTCGCCGATGTTGGCGCGCTGCTACCTGCAGTGCGCTATTGGGCACCAGATGAAGGCACAGGTATGTCGCTTGAGCTTTTTGTATAGCTGTGCTTAGGTCAGATGGGAAATACATTGTAATGATATTACTGTGAAAAAATTTAATACAATCGAATAAAAATAAAAAACTAAAGATAATAGAATCACTGCCACAGTGAAAAGTTAAATTTTATTAATGTGAAGTGAGGAAATTGTGCGTTTAAGTTTTGATGGTCCTTCGAGCCTGTTAAACAATTTTTTTACTGCATTTGTGTTTTGTGTTGTATGTAGTTTGTGTACATAGAAACACTTGTGAATGTTGAAGAAAGCAAACTGCCGCATCGAGAAGGACAGCGAGAACGACATTAGCCTGAAGTACTTGGTGAAGAGTGTCCAGCTGGACGACAACGACCACCTCGCGTTCTATCACCTCGCCTTGCAGTACATGTATATGGGTATGCTGAATGAGGCCATGGTGAGTTGAGTTTGTATCTAAGAATAAAAAGAAAGAGTCAAATTGATTCTGATTTCGTCGTTAATATACCAAATTATAATTACAAAAACAAACAATTATTAGTAAACAATTATAGACAGTATCGACTAAATTGTCTCACTTGGTCTCATATTCGAGGAAATTATTGATTTACAATCCTAGTCACAGTAATAAGGTAAACTCGTGTAATTATTGTCTTGCCACCGATCTTCGATAAGCGTATAAAGTTTGAATCAAATTTGTCCGTTTACAACGGATCCATATCCAATCTTACAGTAGTCGTTTACGTTAGAATATAGAAGTGAAGCTAATCCGGGTGTAATAATGCGTGCGTTGACAGGACGCGACGCGCGCGTGCCTGTCGTGCCGCGCGGAGTGCGGCGGCGGCCTGCGCCTCGCCGCCTCGCTGTGGTCCTGCGCCGCGGCCGGGCCGCGCGGCGCGCGCGCGCTGTCCGCCGCCCGCCTCGCGCGCCACCACTACCCCGCCGCCGAGTGGCCGCTGTGGACGCTCGCCGCGCTGCAGGCGCTCTGGGACGGCGGCGAGGTGAGCGCGCGCCCCCCGCCCCCGCCCCGCCCCCCTCGCACCCCCGCACCCCGCACCCACACTCCCCCGCCACCCCGTCTCACCGCACGCGGCGCGTTGCAGGCGGCGCTGGCGACGGGCAAGGAGCTGCTGAAGCTGCTGAACAGCGCGGAGGAGGAGGGCGAGCACCACTACGCCGACCTCGACGCGCTCTCCGACTCGCTGCACGACGACATGCATAGCAACCGGGATGCGGGTGAGTCATGTCACTCGCTACATGTTCATGCACCACACAGTTACACACTTAAAAAGCATCAAATCGCATTATACGACATCACATGTTTTAACATGACATCTTACATGACGTGTGGTTATGTGTCTTAAGTGCTACACCACCATACTCCATACACATCACACCTCATAACATAACATTTATTTATTCACACCAATGAGAACCTACTATCATTACAGGATATTATCCTAATTCGATAGAGTTCTTTTATAGAAAAAGAAAACAAAAATAAAAACTATTTCTCAATAAGTCGAGACATAATCCCGATAGTTGTGTCAACCAATGAGCTTGTTCCAACCTCCTAAAAACAATATTTAAGGGGGTTGGATTTTTTTTTTTTTTATGTCATAGCGGGCAACTGAGCTGGTGGTTCCCCTGATGGTAAGCGATCACCACCGCCCATGAACATTCGCAAAGGGAAAAGGAAAGGAATAAAGACTGGAAAAAAGGAATGGACTGTGATGGGTGAGGAAAAGGAAATGGGCCTCCGGCTCCCCCACTCACCGTACAAAACACAGTGGCATGCCACTATTTCACGCCGGTTTTCTGTGGGGGTGTGGTACTTCCTTCCAGTCCTACTGGACAACGCTCGGATAAGCCATAGGTTCCTCACTCAGTCGCCCTAGGCTCCAGCCGTCTGGTCATTCAGTCGGATTCGTTTGATGTCCCCCCCCCCCCCTATGCACACACACACAAGTAACGCGTGACGTAACGCACGTGGCGGCGGCGCAGCGTCGGTGCGCGCGGAGTCGGCGGGCGCGTACCGCGTGGAGCGCGCGCTGTCGGAGGGCGCGTCGTCGCAGTCGGCGCCGCGCCGCGCGCCGCTGGCCGCCCCGCGCGCGCACGCCTGGCTGCTGCTCGCCGACCTGTGCCTCAGGTGAGCCCAGCCTCCGCCGCGCACCTCCGCACCCCACTACTTTTGTTCGATCCTTTCTTCTTATGGCGTCGTCGGTATCGGAGCCGGTGGATCGCTTGATGGTAGGCGCTATCGCCGCCCATGAATAGTTGGAGAGCCCTAATTTCGTAAGTTCGTTCTACAAATGATTTGCCGACTTTGAATTGGAAAGGGATTCAGAAAGGATTCAAGAGATTCAAGGAATAAACTTGCTCGACACGATCCCGTAGTACGGCGAAAGACGCGAATCCGAACTTGAAATTCCGCATAAGGATTAATATTTATGATTAATGAAAATTTTCAAATTAAGAAGAATCTTAAATTCAGATGATTTGATTCGTGAATCAAAACTTGAACACTCGTTGTTATCTACATAGCTGTTGCTTCTACGTTTCTATACAGGTTGGGCAGATCGAGCGCGGCAGCGGGGTGCGTGTCGGAGGCCGCGGCGCTCACTCCTTTCAGTCACCTTGTTTTGTATACGGTAACGCTGAACATATTATAAATAAATGAGTGTTTTTTAATAATATTCTTTCATCGACGTTCCCAAAAGACGGCGGATTGCATCTGTTAGCCAATTTTTTTATGTTTGTACATTTATATTTTTTCAACTGATGTGTTCTTTTGTGTTTCGTATGGAATTTTTATCAGTTTGGGATAATTTATAATGTGCTTTTGGTAAATAGCGGATAGTTCTTTTATCATTGTAAGAGTCTAATAAATTTCTTGATTTGAAATGATTGTGGAAACACATAATAAAACAGTATCCAAAACATTTTTGTGCATTAAATAGTAATTATAATATTTTTTCAGCGTGGGCGAGTTCACAGTGCGAGCGGCGAGTGGGAGGAGGCGCGGCAGTGCTATCAAAATGCGTTAGCGATACATCCCACACACATCGACAGTATGGTACAGTTAGGTTAGTATGCAATTGTTCTTTTCAATCTATGATCAGTATTGGTCCTTCGAGCCGAAAGTGAATGTTGAGTTTTATGTGTGTAATTTTGGGTTATATTTGTTTTTTTTGGTATACTTTGGTGTCATATAGATAATTTCCGAAAATCTCGAAAAGTACGCATTTGATTCTTCGAGTCAGTTTGATCTATGATAAAGAGAGAATTTTGTAATATTTAATAATTATGCCAGTCATTTTTTTCCTGTTAACATTGATATCTACAACTGTATTTAATAAATGTGATGGAAAATTACGTATGTACGTGTTTCCAATATGTCGCTCACGGAAGTCGCTTTGTTCCATTTGCACACGCGCGCGCGCAGGCGGCGCGTACTACGAGCTGGGCTGGCTGCGGCTGGCGGAGCGCACGCTGCGCGACGCGGGCGCGCTGGAGCCGGCGCGCGCCGACACGTGGCGCCGCCTGGCGCTGGTGCTGGCGGCGCTGGGCGAGCCCGCCGCCGCCGCCGACGCCGCCGCCGCCGCGCTGGCGCTGCACCCGCTGCACCCGCTGCACCCGCTCTGCCCCGCGCTCTGACCGCTCTCGCCGGTGCGCTTATGTTCACAATATTATGTCACAGTCGGCAAAGGAGCTGGGGGGACGTCTGATCGTAAGCGCTACCGCCGCCCATAAATCTTAAGAGAGGCATAAGATCCATTGCAGACCTTTCGCCTCCTCAAATGAATTGCCAACTTTAAATTGGGAAAGTATTAAGAAAGGATTGGTGAGAGGAATAAAGGAAAAAGTTAGGGAGGGGAAGGAAGAAGATATAGGCCTCCGGCTCCCCCGCTCCCCGAACGGAATACAACAGTATGATATTTCACACCGGTCTTCTGTGAGGGTATGGGACTTCCCCGGTGCGAGCTGGCTCAATTCGTGCCAAAGCGTGCTCGAGTACCACATACAAAATCAAATTAGAAATTAACAAATTCTTCTATTTTTCAGGAATCCAACTGGGTGGGAGGGTAATGGTACTGCCAAAAGCGTCACGTGACGTCGAACTTAACTATTATATAAGGGTTATGTTTAAGCGAAAGTTCATGTTAACTCGAGTTGTATCCACAACGAGCGGCCACGAACACCCGCGTCAATATACACTAGAATTGTAGCTTTACCGCGAGTGGGAGAGAGATAGCAAGCGAGCGAGCGCGTACGTGTGAGCGAGACAGCTGACGACTGCCATGTGTGGTTCTATTCTATGTTGGCGAGGTTGTTGTGGTCTGTTATACTGTAGGTACATTACGCAACGAAATCAGTTACCGAATATGGCCGATAGATGGCTCCGTAACCAAAAGTTTAATTCGTTTAAATAAAAAGTAATCTGAATTATAGAAATATTCCGTTGACTCTTTTCGTACGCGACATACTATATAGTATAAAAAGAAATTACAAGTATCATGTATTGTGAATATTTTTTTTTGCAAAAAGCGCCATCTTGTGATAAAGATTTTGACATTCAAGGCTTGATAAGATTGTGCGCACATTGGTAGTTTATTATTTGTATTTCAAATATTGGTTAATGTTATTACAAGTGGGTTTAACCATTTCTTAATTTTTTTTATTATCAGAAATATGTATAAAACATTTTTTTAATTCATTTTTTGACTTTATCTCGCTCCAATCTGATTCGATGCAAAGAAATAGCGATTAAAATCAGTGTCACCAGAGAATTTAATTGTTTTGCCGATATTTTATCGACAACATCTAAATATTATATTTTGATTGGAGGGAGATTCTAATTGCTTGTAGTAATTGACACATGTGTGTAACAAATGTAATTATTTTTTTTATTTGTTAATACTACAAAAAAGTACATTAATTTTTAAAATTTAATTAATGATTTCGCTGTATGAAATGTTTTCAATCGAAAAATCTAAATTAACGTCGTACAAATAAATCTTCGCTCCCAACAAAAAATTAAAAAAATAAAAACAAAAAAATTTAATGGTTTACGTAAACATAATAATTCCAATATAAACTTCATGAAAACCTTCTTGTTGTACTTAATATATAAAAAAATCGATATAGTCTTCCCTGTGTGTGTCATTCGATGTAATATTAAAGCGGTTCTATTGAAGCTAAAAGACTTAATAAGACTTTAATGTCGTCGTGTTAAGGGTCAAACTTGTGTCTAACAATTTTATCATACGATAACTTCAATTTTAATACGTCATTCTTGCAATGACGTCACAAAGATGGCGTCACAGTATTCCTAAATTCACCTTTTCGATAGATTTACTTCAGTTTTAGTACTGATCCAAGAAGTATTTATCACGTAAGTAAGTGTTTACGATATGTGTCGTCCCAATAACCAAAATCGAAGCCAACAATCTGGCTTTTTCATATCTAACTAACTGATCTTAATTTGAACAAAAAAAATACAGCTGTGAATTTTTATTGCTTTTTTTCGTAACATTTTATTAATGTTTTGTCTCTTTTTCTAAAATGAGTTTAAGAAAAATTTTAGTAAATTTACTATTGATTCCTCGATAAAATAACCTTGATTTTTGTGAATTATAGAGACACATTAAAATATTTGTTTTATGATGTTAATGAATGATTTTTTTTTCAAAATAAAAAAATTATCCTGTTATAGAAGTACGACGAGAGATATTTAGAAATTTCATCGTGTATTGAAATAACTCCCAAGTAAAACACCAAAGCGAATTTCAGCGGCTGTCTCCGCCGTTTTTTAAATATATAATATTCTCGATTTACTCGTAAATGTATTCAATAATCCCCGTGTCTTAACTTTTGTAAATATTTATCGAATTTTAAATGATATTAAAGCGTCGTGTACGAAAATAATAAAAAACATTAGTGAGATGTTCATTAGAATAGATTTTAGACTTATCTACGCGAACGTTTTCGAGATTTATATGAATACGAGTCTGGTAGTGTGATGTTGGCGTATTTCAACCGATTTCGAATCAGTTTTTTTTATTATGACCCAGATTTTTTGTGGTTTATTAGTTTTGGTGGTTTTTTTTTTTTCCATTTGGGAAGTCCTGACATATAGCGAAGTATTGGAACATAATGATGGTTTGGTTTGTAATATTTTTTGTTAGATACGCAACGCATAAATATTAAAGTAATTTTCCGACGAGACTGGTCATGATATAAAAGGTTGAATAATATGTAATAAATAAAAAGCGTTTGAAAAATTTGGTATTTTTAATTTTACAGTTATTTACTTTGTGGGAATCGGTGAAATGTTGAGTTATACAAATAAGGTGATGGTAGCTATTTCACTCGGCTCGTAACTGTTAGAATTATCGTATCAACTTTTAATGTGTTTGGACTAATTCAAGGACATATAAATCAGCCGTCAAACCTATGAATAAAAATAAAAAAATATATTTTTCGTCGTGAACTAAATAAAGAAAAACAACTATAATTTAAAAGAGTTTTGTTTATCGTCAAAGTAGGTATATCCTAACGTGTGAAAATTCAATAGCAACAGCGCTTATCTCATAAGAAATAAAGATTCGTTATTTTTATGCTTAACAAAGTGAAAATAAAAAAAAAATGTAATAGAAATTATCTTTTGTAAATTTGAATCACTTCATAATAAACTGATGAACAGTTCTTAACAAATAATTCGATCGGTCTGAAGTGTGCTGCAAGTGGAGACGAGAAGCAAATATAATTTTTAATGCGTTAGACAGTGACAGCCATACAATTTTGAGGTCGTGAATTTAGTTCAGAACTGTACATCATTGTCAGAAAAATAAATAGAATGAAAGCATAATGCATCCCGTCCATTCATTGTATATTTTGCAAATATTATAGTTTTATAGATATTGTGTAGCTTCACGTAGTTGAGATATCTAGTGGTTTCCTTTAAATTATTATGCGCTATGATCTCAGACCACGATGTTTGTTGAACGAATATTACATTAAATGGATCAAAGTAGCTATGATGACATACATAACATGAATTGGTATGATATAATTTGACCTTCTAAAAGCAAATCTAAATGGTCATATTATATCCCAATATATCTCTCCCAAGAGAAGACGTAAAAATCCTAAAAACTTCACAAATCCTTCGCGTTTGAAACATTCATTATAATCTTGGTAACGGCGGTGTTAAACTAAGAGCAAGTGAGACGATTTAGTTGGTTCTATCATTATAGCGTTTTATTATTATTTTTTTTAACTTTATGTGTGTGTCTCACTTCACGGTCTGAGATTGTAGTTGAGAATTATTTGTAAATTTGCTACGTAATGAAAGTAAAATAACAAATAACTAATTAGCTTTATTATTCAAAGTAACTGCATTCACAAAGAACCAAATATAGTTTTTAGTAAACGTTTACAGATTTTAGGTCAGACAATAGAACTCAATTAGTTCTTGGCAATACTTAAACTATTTTGAATCTATATTTATCAGTCTGGGCTATATGTACTACGTTTCGTATAATTTTCTTATAAAAATCTAAATGTTTATGTCATTTACCTGACCTATTTATTAATTAAAGAAAAAATCTGATTGATCATTTAATTGAATAAATGTGTAATTATTTTAATTACTATAGTTGATGTATATATTTATTCAGTGAATAGTCATACCAAACACGTTTACACCAAAAGCGTAAAACAATACATTCCTTTTACTCTAAACATAGTTTTCATTGCCAGTTTATAAGTGTATAATCTATGGTTTTCATTATATTTCATATTCATATTTTTCTAATGTAACATATATATATACAATACATTTACTTATATATTTTACTTTTCAATTTTTCTACTTTATTTGTGTGTTCGTTTCCTATTACTGGTTAGCTGTAACATGCTGTTTCGCTCTAACACCATATATATAAGGTATAAGCAAGAGCGGGAAAGCACTAAAGGCAAGCTATACCTTAATTCATGTGAATAATACTTAAAAAGTAATATGTTCAAGAGCTTTGATTTATCTTCTATGTAATTCCATATTAATGTTATTAATATTTAATTACATTATTAGTTTTTAATTATTTCAGAATTTCATACCGCTTTTTCTCTTTTCTTATAGTACGAGATCCGGCCGCGTGATTTATACGTTCATATGTTTGATTAATAATACATAATTTTTATCAATATTTA
>NC_052119.1:9471952-9508611 GCF_012273895.1 Zerene cesonia
TAAATATTGATAAAAATTATATATTATTAATCAAACATATGAACGTATAAATCACGCGGCCGGATCTTAGACTATTATCTATGCTACCTTAAACAAATTGCAAATGTAGCCCACTTGTTATTTCTATTATTGTAGAATTTTAAACTGCCCTTTTATGTTAGTCCCGAGTCCCCTAGTGGGGTAAGGGACAGATTATATCTGTTTCACTGATCGTGTTTCTTTATGGATACATTTTGTGCGTTCCCTCCGGGGATCGAACCCAGGACCCGTCGGTTCTACGCTCACGCGTTAAACAATGAAAGAGGATGTCGTAACTACCGTATGTATTTCTTTCCGCAATCCTAACTGAATTCCATAAGATATATCCGAGTTTTATGCTATAAGCACTAAAAGTACTTATTATATTCAATCTGATTTTAAATACTAAATTATATCGACGTGCTTGTCAATCAAAACCAGAGCTCTTGAACACGATTTCCCAATTACTAATGTTAGAAAGAGACAGAACGTATATCTTGTCTCTGTCTGTTGTACACTACGCTATACAAATATACCTGTATCTCCTTGTACATATGTATTGTATGAAGTATGTTTATAAAATGTTGTTCTTACACTATATTATAGTAGGTGTTCGCATTCGGTGTTGATGTATATAATATGATAAAGTTTGGAAATAAAGATTAATTATTATGTTACATAATATATTGTTTTCTTTTGTACCCAAGTTGCATAAAACTAACTGTATGCTCTTAAAAAAACACTGTCTCTGTGTCTGTCTGTCTGTTTGTTTCGGCTGACGTTTGGAACGACTGGAACGATTTTGACGGCTAGCAAATTGTTTTTTAATCCAATGTGTCGATGTGAACATTGGGATTATATGGAAAACTGGAATAAATTTCAGTTGAGTGTGACTTGAGTCGTGAAATAAATAATAATAATCGAGATAAAACAACGGTTGGCACGGTCATCAATTGGATGGGTGACTATTTTTTTTTGGAGATGCTCTTTAGCCTATTTATAACTCTTAGTGTCTCGAGTCCGATTCGCATTTGATCGAATTTATACTTACCGTAGATATAACCCAGAACATGCTACATAAATCCTACTAAACAGAAAACAGCTTATCGTGTCTGAATGAAATGTGGTACTGAGATAGATTATACGCATAGGTTATTTTACCCGGGTACCGCGCGGGTGACGCCGCGGGTTACAACTACTAGAATGCAAACAAATTATTGTAACAATTAAGTTGCATGTGACATTTTTAATTGCATTTCTATAAAATCACGTTCACTTCTGCAAGTAGATGCAAGAGTGACGAGCCGCGTGAGACCTCACGTTGCTTCTTATTAATTACAAATAATTTCTTGATCTTTGAACACTGCCTATTGATTATTTTCTGTTATCTTTCTTTTAAACCGCGAGTGCAAATTATACGCGTATATAATAAATGTAATTTATTTTTATGAATATCAACAGCTGGGAATAATTACGATAATTATTTTAAAATTTACAGAATGAACCCAAAAATGGTGCCACACGGGTGACATCAGCTCTCCAATACAAAATCAAACGAACCCAAAAAACAGACGAATTCAACGCATAAAAAAACGGCAACATGTGGCTATTTTGAAATTTATCTATAAACAGATCAACCCATCACGTCTATCCCAGAATTGGTCCAGCAAATAAATTAAGCAAAATATTTGACAGCACTATCTAAAATATTATAATCTAAATCGTTAATGATAATCGAAATGGGCGTTTTCTGTCTACTGATTATGTATTACGAAAAACCGTGGCGTGTTAGTGTGAGGTGGACTGGAAATCAGTTTTGTAGCATCGCTTCGTCATGATCTTTTGTCAAGGAAAAGTACTTATCATTTAATCTTTATCTGATACTTAATATTAAGGATTATAGATATAGGTGGCTCGTATGATCGGGGTTAATGGATATATACCTAATACTTATCCTAATAGCAATTGTATAAATTACACACATTAAGGAGGATTTGAAACAGGATTATTTAGGGATTATTATAGATTTATTTTGTGGAAAATTAAATGTTTATTTTTATGTGCAATTATGCTTATCCGATAATTTAGTAGTTTAGAATTAATATCTATACATAGTATACACTTTTTAGATTCATGAACAATATCATTCGATCATCATATTTCTTAGCGATTCGGTCAAAATAATTATTTTTTATATAAAACTAAATCATCTTTAAATTGTCTAGTAAAATTTTAATGGGATCGACACACAAAACACACAATCGAATTGATAACCTCTTCCTTTTTTTGAATTCGGTTGAAAACAAGGTGTTTTTCCGTTCTTGTTGTAGAATCTATCCGTAACGTTGATGTAATAGCGAAAGCAGGTATAAGTCACATGTCTATTTTATCCGGTTACCACACGAGTGATGCCGTGTGATCAAGCTATATCCATATTATTATTATGATCACCAGCATAATCACAATAATCGAAGTAGATAAAGCGGAAAATCTAATTAGACAGACGCTAATAGATATTTACCAACAGGCAAGTAATTACTGACCTAGAATTATTGCTATGTAAGGAAATGTCATGAACAGTAGGACGGGAGCCTGCTGGCGAAGGTGACGGCCGTGGAACACACGATTATCCTGTTTACGTAATCTATAAGTGGACCTATCCTTACGAGGGATTTATTAGATTACATTAAAGTAATGATTGACAGAACTCCTTGGTACAGTAACCGAGTTACAGTTCCTGGTGGAGACCAAGAAATTCAGTCAAAGATTTTATGTTACGTTCCTGCCCATATCAGAGGTTTAGATTGCGTTTATTTGCAAAAATAAGTAATACAGACCTAATATAACGCGTTTTATTTATTGAAGAAGCCGAGTGTGTATTTTTCCTGTAATAATAATTACACTGCGGAAACAATAAGTGTAGATTTCGCACAAAATAACTAGGTACTTGATTGTTAAATTTGCATTCATTTCCCGCCCATAATTCCTATAAGTATTTTCGTCTCAAACACTTCTTCGTTTACGTCTTTGTAAGTTTTAAGTAATCTACCGTTGCTAAATTGCTTTAATTGTTTTAGCCATTTTTTCATTGCGCTAACCCAGTATACACAAGCCAGCGGATGTATACTAATAATATTTAATCAGTCAGAATTAGGGGCATTTAAGCTATGATTTTTTAAATACATACCCACTATTGAAACTGTAATTTAAATTTTCTTATAATCTTTTTTCGTCTATACATATAAAGAAATAGTTCTTCTATGTGGCAAATTTGAAAAGCTTTTGAGTGACATTAGTTTTATTGTGTACGATTTTGAGTAATGACTAGTAACAGTTTCATTTGCCATTAAAACTACGTATTTATCATGTAAACATCGGTAATTTTCGAACAGTTATGTATTAAACTATTTAAATATGTTCCATCATGTAAACTTGTGTCCCTAGTACAAGAAATACATAATTGTGGAATGTGGATTCAATCAGCAGTGTACGCATTATTTTATGAGTGAAATACAGTAATCAAGCTGAAGTTCTCGGCTAGTAATGCCCAAACAATGCGACATAGACCTGGACAAGGTGTTACGTGAGGTCGGGCAGTTAGGACGCTACCAGTGCCACACCTATCGCTGGGTGCTTCTCGTGATTGTGTTCCACGCTATGCACAAGGCACAGTTCATATTCTGCACTTTTAAGACTAACTTTAGGTAAGAATTTGACATTCTCTTTCAAATTAAAGACGAACTGACGACACTACATACCTACCTTCACACACTTCCTATATAATTCCCAACGGTAATTAGTTATAAAGTGATCCGAGATATTGTTGTGTAAGTTGTACACGACGGAAAACAATGTGGATATTTTGAGAAACAGTTTCGTGGACAAAAGCTGTGACCGAATCTTTTTAATAAAATAGAGCGATTAACATACATTCTATCGAAGTAACTTAAAGTTTATCCTTCTTTTTTGGGTTATTTAAATAATAGTATAATGAAGGAACTGTATAATAAACGGCGATCCTTATCTTTTTGTGGGCAGATGCATTTAAGCTATGATTATATTTAAGGCTAAATAGATGATCTACCCTATTTCCCCGTTATATCCTTTTTATTACAGTCATCACTTACGTACGTCTTACTTACTTTGTATTAACCTCAGCAGCAAACAGACAGTCATCATGACATAGAGAATTTCAGCCAATACTAAGACCTCTTTTATCTTAAATCTTATATCTGTCAGAAGACTTTGAAAACCATAAGAAACAGGCAGACCGTCATAACATACGACAGTTAATGTGATTTATATAGATGAAGTTTATACATCCATAATATTCGGAAGGATACTTTATCCCTCGTTCATAACTCAAGAATTAATTACTTGTCAGTTATTGGACAACTATAAATATTTGTATTGAACAAAGTGCCATGGAGATTTCAGTGAATATTTTATGCAGCAATATGTAAGCTATGGATGATAGGAATGACGTGGTTCTGGACAAATTACTGAAGCATATCGGTCAATTCGGTAAATACCAGATGTGGACCTACTTATGGGTGTTAATCGTGGTACTATTTAGTGCTGCAAATAATGCGCAATATGTATTCTCTGCAGCTGCCGTTAATTATAGGTAAATGTATATTGGTTTTACATAAAAATCTATTTTGGAAGCTACTTATTTGTAGTTGATTTAAGTATATACTAATTTTTACTATTAATATACCATACATTATTGTAATAAATATATATCTACACAAATAATATAAGCCTGAAGAGTTTGTTCGCTTGTTTGTTTGAACGCGCTAATCTCAGGCACTGCTGGCCCAATTTCAGCTCTTTCCCCATTGCATATGTACCTACGCGAACTCGTGAGTGCTGCTAGTGTAGTGTATATGTATTACTAAATATATTATAACTTTTATAATACATTTCCTCGTTCTCAAGCTTGAACTCAAATGTTAAAATCAATAAGGCATTACAAATTTGAAATAAAAACCGTATATCCTACCGAATTCATTATAATACAATTAATCAAAGTGCGTTTTTATCTTAATCTTTTTCATCAACCGTGAAATTTATTTATACTTATTATCGCAATTTGCGGAATTCGAAGCAAGCCCAATTAGTTACGTAGTATTACACATTATACGATTATTTAGTCTCATTTACTGAAATATCTATAATTACCTTCTGTTTATGACAAAAAATACGTATAATTTTTCTAAAGTGGGAGGCCCGTTTCCTTTGCCTCACCCGTCCCAGTCCCCTTTCCTTTTCCCTCACCTTTTTAAAGGCAACCTCTGCGAATGTTCATGGGCGGTAGTGATCGCTTACAATCAGGCCCATCACCAGCCCTAGCTCATCACCAGCTCAGTTGCATGCCATGACATAAAAAAGGTGGTAGTATCAATTTTACAAAAATTTTGCACGTTGAATTTGCATCAATATTTTTTATTTCGATACGTCCCCCACATACCGAGCACGTTCTCGACGTATAAGGCCAGCTCGAAGTGGGGAAGGTACCATACAAATGAGATCAGCGCGAATTTGGAGTATATGCTTCTGAGTTTCCTTCGATGAGTGAGGCAACCGAAGGCCCGTATTCTTTTTACATTATATAAATCCTGTCCATAATTATTTTCTTAGCCCTACCACGGCATCATTATATAATTATAATATTCGGGTGTAGTGATAGACAGGTGGTGAAGTTATCATCATCATGCTTGAAATCAAATTAAATGGCGTTAATATAATATTTTTATCTAGTTTTTATATATGAATTGTGGGATTTATATTTTCGCTACAAACTAGATAAGTACGTAATACCACAGAATAATAAGTACCACAGATTATACATAATACCTAATTCTTATAAAGTAACCTGGAAAGCTTGTATCGGAATACAATTTTTTTGTTTAATTAGTGTTCTTCGCGTTTTTTTTGCGATAGCTATAGATTAAGTCTATAGTTAAAATAGACTTTATTTAAGACAGAAAATGTTTATAACAATTTAGCAAATTACTGATTAATGTTTAATATTTCGTTTGCCGTCGAATAGCAATAAATTATATGGATTGTTATTTTAATTCATCCTCAAAACTTAACAAATTGGAGTTTTGTCGGGACATTATCGAATAAATACTCTTAATCGCATGTGGCTTATGAGATTATATCGGCAATATTTGCTGGTTGGTTATGCTTGAGTTGTTTAATTTCGTTAGCAATGTTATTATAAATTCGTAAGTCTTTCTGTCTGTCCTTTTTTCACGCCTCAGCCACTGAACAGATTTGGGTGATATTTGGTATAGAAGTAGTTTGAAACCCGAGAAAGAACATGGAAGACCGGGGAAGGTACCACACCTCCATATTAGATCAGCGTGAATGATCGTTCCATTCCGTGTGTGAGCCAAAGGCCCGTATCCTTTCCCCACCTTTCCCAGACCAATATTTTATTCCCGTGGTCAATTCTTTTCTTATCCCTTTCTCCTTAATTTAAAAATATTTGCAGCGGCCCTACCTGTGTAAATCTTCGTGGGTAGTGTCGATTGCTTCCTGGCAGTCCCTTTTGCCCGTTATTACGTAAAAACTAACTATATTATAATTTAATTTTTATAACCACCGTTTACTTGTAATTTGAAAATATTTAGTCCGAGCACAACAAAAATCAAACATCTATCTAACCTACCCGCTCCCTGCATCACGTTGGACGTCAATACATAAAAAATAACATCAAATTAAGCTAATCCTAACCACCTATCCGAAACACGTGACAATTTTCTCAGCGCGGCTAATTATCTGGTGTTTGTGCAATCTCGATTATAGTCTAGCTTCGAACTCGCCGTCTGGGCAGACGTGAGCCGGCAGCACAGCGCGCGCAATGTGTCTGAACCTCGGCTAACTACGCGTACAAAATGTCGAAAAAGGACGTGTTGAATTTGGACTCGATCCTCCTGGAGTTGGGCCAGTTCGGCTGGTACCAGATACGCAACTATTGTTTCATATTAATACCGATCGCGTTCAGTGCGGTGTACAGCAGTCAGTATATTTTTGCGGCGGGGAATTTGGAATACAGGTTGGTATTTTTAATTATGGTTTGGTGCTGTTTTTGTTTATTTGTAACTGGTGTGAAAGATCCGTTTATTTATTAGCGGTCTAACACAAAAAATTGAAGCAGTTTATTTAAATTTCCTATGTTAACAAAGTGAAAGTACATAGAAAAATTGACTTTTATATTATCTGTTGCAAAGCAGGTACCTAAAGATATATACACTACACACACAAAGATATATACACTACAATATGAATGTATAAGCACGAAATAAACATATATATAAAATTATTGGCATTGCATTAATTACGTGATTATAACAGTGCTATATCGCAGAATTAAGATCACCAACTTATTTAAATAAGATTTTTATATTTCGTGAGACAAAATTTAATTTAGTTTTCATGAATGGACTTAATTTTAAATAAACAGAGTTTGTATATAAACATAATTTTGAATTAACTTAAGAATAAATAGGCATCAAATGATTGAATTTTCTTCTATCCTTAGTTTCTATTTTACGTATTTAATTTACATACAAAGCTAGTGATTTATTATAAATAACGCCTAAAATGAAGGGGCAATAAGATAATATCGATTAAATTTATCAAAATTGATGTGACCATGTGAATAATCAACGATAAAACGATATATTTATTCCGATTACCTACATTTATCATCAATACAACATTTCCATTTATAAGTTTAGCCAAATTGTAGTGAATTGTTAATAAGCAAACAGTTTTTAATCCGAAAGTAACGAAACAATCAGATAGGTGCAGTGCCATTAAAAATTACCCATGTTTTAAAAGAAGCAACCGTTAAAGGGTGCCGCTAATAACAATTAATTATTAACATTATATTATTAAGCTATGTTGATATTGCTTTTAATTCGACGACATTTTTTTGAGATCGATCTATACTTTGGAAATTATCCAAGTGTTATATGTATCTACATTGAATATTATTATCGAAATAGATTAAAATTTTAATGCAATGCCAGCAAACTGGATGACTGTAATATGTACTTATAGCTTATGTTAGAAAATTAAGTTCCTTTAAACATTTGAATTCTTGAAAAAGGTGGATTCAAACCCTCGTGCTTCTTACCGTGGCGAACGACGCCTCAGACTCATACCATAGTAAAATCTGAGCATGTTTCATGTACCTTTGTAGGTCATATTTTTAGTATTTTCTTGTGTTTGATTTTACGTGAGTATTATACATTGAGAAATTATAAACTTTTTAACGAATTTTTAACGCGATTTATTCATTATATTACGTCTCCCCGTGACCACGCTCGCTGTAAAGTGTTCGAAACGTCGGGTTAGTAATATAATGAATAAATCGCGTTTAAAATACGTTTAAAAAGTTTTTAATTTCTATGGGTCATAATTTTTTTATTCTTTAACTTCTTTTTAATCGTATAATATCGTGTTATTAGAACAATATTTGAATACGCTTATATTATTTTAATGTAGGCATTTAAATTTTGTATTTAATTTCTTGATGTTTGTACCTTTTTTTTTTTTTAAGTGGGGAAATCTTGCATAGATACCCACGGCCTCCGGAGATAAAGCCGTGGGTTATGTCGGATTCTTACCGACCAAAACCCCACTGTGTTCCGTCGAGCCACTTAAGTGAAGGGGCCACGGGAGTTGATTAAAATTCGTCCGCGACCCCTTCGGCGGCTGCCCGTTTCCGGGCCAGGCACACAATTAGAGCGGCAAAGTGGGATCGCCGCTCTACCCTCCTATGGGCGGCGTGAGCGGAACACGCCCCACGCCGCCTCGCCGCATCGGACAATAGATTACATCCCCGATTCATTGCCCGACGCCCTTCGTCAAGGAGGCAGGTTGCGACTGTGTAAAGCAGTCGCAATACGGCGACGACGCCCAATAGGACGTCGGCGCCGCATCGGGTCCGCGTGGAGATCCCCCTCACGAACCCGCTCTGCCTCCTCTTTCCGCGAGATCACGTCCTCACAGTACGTGATCACAGCGCGCCAGGACCTGTCGCTACCCACCATTTCGCGGACGATGGAGGGCAGAGAGAGTTCCGGTCCGATGACCGCGACTAAGCGAGCACGAGGCTCGGCCCACGCGGGGCACACGGCAAGAGTATGATCTGCCGTGTCCTCCGGGCAGGCACACCAGTGGCAAGCCATGCTGGGCTCCCTCCTCGCGACATTACACAGGTACCGCCCGAAGCAGCCATGCCCGGACAGCACCTGTGTAAGGCGGAAGGTTATAGCCCCATGCCGCCTGTCGCACCACTCTTGGAGGACCGGTCGTATAGCCGCGACCGTCCTCGCACCAGCGCTGGGCTCTTCAAGCCGGCGTTCCCAATCCCGGAACCGCCGCTTTGATGTTTGTACCTAGTCATTTTAAACAAGTAATACGTATAAAATTAATTGTAATTTTAGTGTTAGTAAATTTTTTGAGAAACGATATCTGTGTATTTTTAGGATATTTCACGTATAAATTATGTAATTGATTTAGTCTAAACGGTAAAGCAATTAACTAATGATCTCTCTTATATTGTTAGATATCACACGATGAACAATAAACATTATTTTAACACAGTACAATAATTATAAAATGTGATATATACTATAATACTTATATCAGTAGGTTCATATTGTATTACATTTAACTATATTTAACACTTAATTATTGGTCTCGAAAACTAAAACAGCGCACGACCATGCTGTGTTCAAAATTAAATTTATTTCAATCGAAAATTTCGTTTTATATCGATAATACCATGTAACTGAATATAAAACTAGAATTGTTTGTAAAGTCGATGAAAGCATTGGTGTCGAATCAAAATCGCAATCCAATTGAAAACTACATCAGCGTCGAGTCAATTTCGGCGGTAAGGCTTCTCGACCTGACGGTAAATAAGACAAGAGAGATAAATCATATAGTAGTCACGACGCCTTAACATGCCGACGTTATTGTAAAATCTTCACATTGTTAAACCAGCAACCCGCCTCAGCGTCGCGCGGGTGCAATAATATATATTGTATGTATGGATATATATAGGTTTATTTGACCGTCTCCTTGGTACTAAGGGGTCCTGGGTTCTATTCCCGGTGGGGTCTCGCAAAAAAAAGTCTCGGTCTAGCTAGACGCAGAAGGCTGATCATCTACATGTCCGTAAAGAAAAACGATCAGTGAAACAGATGTACATCATCTGCCCTGTACCCCACTAGGGGACACGGGACTTCACTTTACTTTACTTATATGTATAAACCATATTAAATATATATTAAAAAAACCCATCAAAATATGTTTCGTAATTTTAAATTTATATGCATACAGACGGCGGAAAGCGACTTTGATTTATACGATGTAGTGATATGTGAATTGAATCTAATGTTTGTTATTTTTAGTTTTCACATAAACTTCTGCCCCGGAATGCTCCGGGGTAAAAGCAAAATAAAATATAGCATGTATAGATAATGTGGCTTTCTATTGGTAAAACTTTTTTGAAGTAGGTTAAAAACTAAAAGTGTATGTTTTTTGTTAAATGAGGTGTAGTTATATGGTCATACATAAGTACAGATAAATCAATTTTATTTTTCTGGTTATGTACATATGGAATATTAAATTTACTTTATTTATTAGTGAGAAAGTTTATTAAATTCTTTTAGGTAATTCTTATATCTTCGTTTTAAAAAACCACGCGGGTCTGAATGAGAACCCTGATATAGACTATTCGGACAATGATAAACAGCCCAAAATGTCTACAAATAATCTTAATATCCCATCTCTTCTGGAAAGAAAACTGGCCAAATAATCATCATTATTTCTATTGATTGTTTACGCTACCGTCGTGCTGCTCCCGGTTTTTTACATAAATTAAAAGTTAATTGATGAGGAACTTCCATTCATCGATGTTGCAGTCGACTGAGCGTGAAATCTGTTCCATTACAATAAATTATGTCACACTAGGCAACTAGACTTTATCCGCCTCCGCCAAAAGTGATGTTTTTCGATATGTATGCGTGTATGATATATACATAAAAATCTACAAACATGAGAAATTTTGAAAGAATAGAAAAAAATTTGATCACGAGGCGGGATTTAATTTTTTCTGTTCCTTCAAAATTTCTCCTTTATAAAGCATTACAATGCTATATAACTAAAAATTAAATCTACAAACATATTCATTTGTCGTGTAAGCGGTATTTTTATTATTGTAATAGGTGCTGTCTGAATATGCTCTTGAGTTTTTCACAATAATAACTGAGATGCAGCTTCTGAATACGTCGTGAGAATCTTGAAATGTAACTTATATCTAATACTTACTTATCTTTTGTGTTATATGTATAAAAGACTTGATATTTTTCTGTAAATAAAAAAGTGTATATATTCTACATAGATATATATGGATTTTCGTTTGATATATTCTTGCTATTCCGTTCAGGAATTAAGAGATTTATACTATCCATAGATTGATTAGTCTATGTTAGCAGATATTTTATTTTATTGTATGACACATATATTATGGTACCCACTGATTTACAATCTTCGTGTAAATTATTATTTAATTTGGGAATAACACTTACTCTTAAATAAGTACGCATATAGGGGATTAGAATAAAATCTCTAATATTACTTATAGTATAAGTGTGTAATGATATTAAATAACAATGACGCCACGCGAAATTGGTTGGTATTCATATCGAAAAACAAGCGATAATCCCAACACGATCTAATGAAGTTTGGACATTATTAGGTACATAATTTATGGCGGTGTATACTAATGATATAAGTATAGTGATTACATCGAAGTAGATGGACCAACGATATTGGACGTGTTATCGTCGGACCAGGATTATGTAGATTATGTATACGTAATTATTTATTTAGCGCGTAGCTACTCGTAGAATGTGTTGATAGTAAAAATTGTGTTTAGGAATAACAAACGAATAACAATATATAGATTGTAGTATCTGATTAGAAAAGAGCAATTAGAAGAGGTTTACTTTTTGCGTAACACGTGCTGCCTAATTACTACGTTTATGAGAGTTTAATTGTAGTAATCTATAATTTTCGGGAGGTATATATCAAAGAATCATTTTATCAGATATACCAATAAAACATTTAAAGGAATTTCAATAGAAAGTTACGATTTCTTATTGTAGACAGTTTAATTTTTGACTACTATTTTTGTTAAGGTTAAGGGCCCTGATAGCCTGTCTGACGTTTTTGATGTACCTTGTCATATATTGTTTGTCAGATAAGCAGGTCACATTCAGAAATTTATTAAAAGTGTTAGTATACTTAATGCATATTTGTTTTTTGGTCTGTCCTTTCATAGAGCATTCACAGTAGCCAATTTAAATCTCATAAGGGCATGCACTTATACGTCTGTGTATTTTTTAAGCGGTTGATTCATCTTCTAGATAAACCATCCCATTCGAAACTTGTCTCGAGGACTTATTACATTATACAATTGTCAATGGACCATAGTATCACATTTTGTAATCTGTAGTACTTGCTTGCGTTGGTTCTCATAAGTGGTGTATGAATGGAGATAAATAAGTCAATCAGAGTAACAAGCTCGTCCTTGGCACACTAGCTGTTTCCTTCAGGCGTGACATGAATGCTTTAATGACGATTATCCTTTCTGTTAATACAGCTGGAGTATTTTTGGTTTTATGCACGTCACTCCTAAACGCCCTGATGTAGGTGTATGGGTAGTCTTCTTTTATATCGAGTTCTTCCATACTGCATGATGTTGCGATAAAGATTTAAATAAACTACGTAATAGTAGTATAATATTATGCTATCTGTAATAATAGAATGGCCTGCATTAAATTTGGCATAAGAACTTTTAGATTAAATAGGATACTTTTGAAAGGTAAATACAGACAGACAACATCGAGGCGATTAAAATATGACACTCGTTACCTCAGATAATACTGCAATTTTTGCTAACATCAATATCTATGGATGGAGCTACTGGATCGATTCTAAAAATTCTTTCACAGATGAATATGCACGTAATCCGTGAGTGTTATAGGCTATACGTCAATATATGTACCACGGATGAAGCCGGCGCGGTCTGCTTGCGTTCAAAAAATTTAAAGCATATAAATATAACAATGTTTCTCTATTTACACATATTATTATCATTTCACAGTCGTGTTTCCGATAACATGTAATTTTGGTAGGCTTATGTCGTGTGGAATCAGTTTTATACTAAGTGTATCGTGTTTTAACGAGCAATGATTATTAAATTTTGGCTGCCACGTGGAATGGGCAATTGATAAAAGTATTTTGAAGTTTGGCTGATATGACTTACATGCAGGCCGATGATATTTGTATATATATAATTGCGCAATACAGAATCAGAGATTACATTTTTAAGACGAGGGAAATTGAAGTTTCAGAGTTTCAGCCCCTACAGTCTTAATGCGTATGGTGGGTATACAAAAAAAGCTTTACCACGTTCCATGTAATGTCGTTCCTGCGTATGCTCGATGCTACGACTTGCCTGAAAATAAAAACAAAATTGAATCTCTCACATTACAGATGCAAAGTGCCAGTATGCGAATCGTCCCCCCCAAAGTTCGAGACGAACGGCTGGGGAGGGTGGGCTCTACCCGATGGAGGGGGGCGCTGCGAGCGCTTCGTGGCTGTGGGGGGCAGCTGCACACCCGAAGCGTTTCACCCCACGGACACTGAGAGATGCGACAGCTGGATATATGAACATAACGACACCATTGTAGCTACTGTTAGTTGAGGCATTTTGTGGTTTAGTTGGGTGTTTTGGTGATTGAAAGCAAGGCATAAGGCATGCGTAGAGGCAGAGGTATGATCTGCGATTTTTGTTTGAAAAAGACAAGGTTCTTGATACCACATCAAAACTAGTTTGACGTGATAACTACTAACTTACTAAAGCAAAATAAAAAGTTGGGTTCAGAAAGATTCAATAAATTCTGTTGCATGAATGAATTTAATAATGAAAAATGAGTTTTTTGTCGCGGTAACTATCGTGTTGTAGTACCTTTCAAAGGCTAATTGCTATGCTAAAATATTATTGCGGACATTTTACTATCGTATAAATGTTTGAATGAATGATGGACTATTTCATCTCTACGTGAATATTTAGAAAATTAAAAATCACGAATTGCATGAATTTAAAATTCCATGTTTCTAGTTCGATCTGGCGTGTGAGGAATGGAAGCGCACGCTGGTGGGGACCATCCACAGCGCTGGCATATTCTTTGCGCTCCCGCTCACTGCCTACATATCGGATAGGTTTGTATCACATTTATTTTATCTTTTATGTCAATGCATATTATTATACACATTTTTTTTTGCCTTAACTTCATACATATGACATAACTTTATACCCATGAGTAGAATATTTAGTACATACCTAGGTCTAAAAAGTTTGTAGACTGTCTATCGCCCGTTCAAGCCGCAAGCGTCTCAAAAATGTTTGATTCCATTTATGAGACATTTGCAAACTAGATGGCCAGTTGGACTGAGACGTTAATAATGATATAGAACAATTGATTTCAAGCATAATACACATCACGAAAAAAAAATTTTTAAATGCAGATTTAACTTTTCCGCGACTCGGAATTTCAGCCAAAGCCATAGAAAAGAACACTGGTACTGAAAATACTAATCAATGGAAAAAAATAATAAATAAATGTATATATTACAACTGCCACCTGAAATAGGGGTCTTTTAAAAATCAGCGCTGAGTCTGTTTTGCAGATGCAGTACATTAGCTGAAGAGTCTCTCTTTCGTTAAGTTTTTTCTTTTTTATATACGACAGTGCGGTACAAGATTATATGCTTTCTTTCTTTATATACACATTCCTGACGATTAGCGTATTGTAGGTCGTTACTTGTAAAATATAGATAAGGCAATCTTTACATATTTTTAATTGTTCCTGTTGAAAAATGTGTGCAGTTTGCGAAAAAAAAAAAATTAACAAACTTTCCTTATACTGTAAAAAGAAAATATGAAATAAGAAATAATATACCATTTGCCCTACTTATCTCTAATTTATAATTAATTGTTAATGTATTTATTAAACTGTTTTGATGTTTTTCTTTTTGTGTTCTTAAAAAATTGTAGATCTATCTACTTGGTCTACCCGTCTCTAATATATAACCTTAATGTAGATTTTCACTACACAACTATGTTTCTCTGTTATGTTAGTTTCGGGCGTCGCGTCGCATTTATATTGACGGCGGTCGCACCAGCTATCATGGGCGTCATCCGTTCTTTCTCCACGTCCTATGTTATGTATATCATCTTTGAGCTGCTCGAAGCCATCGTGGGCTCCGGTGTCTACAGCTCCGGTTTTATTCTAGGTAATGTGCCATTGGAAACATTATGACTACGGAATTTGTTAGAACTATAGGAAAATAAATTTTCTTTACTTCTATATTGAGAATTACAGTTCTATTGTCACATTGCTTTCACTTTGGGTTTTTATGTATTATGCCTCAGGCTACTAAATACTATTTCTCTTTACTATACGACAATAATGACGGTCTTTTAGTTTATTTTATATTTATTCATAGAATTATACAATCTGAACTGTTTATTTCAGCATTGGAAATGGTCGGCATAAATCGCAGGGTGCTGGGTGGTAACATTATATCCTGCACATTTGCTATCGGTCAGGCCGTCGTGGCGCTGGTCGCGTGGGCGGTTCCCGAGTGGAGGACGCTTACCAGAATCATCTACGCGCCTTCATTCATTTTCATACTTTACTGCTTCGTGATAGAAGAGAGTGTTCGGTGGCTGCTCAGCAAGGGTAGGAAGAAAGAAGCGGCGAGGATCATTTTCAAAGCTGCAGAAATAAACAAAAGAAAGTTGTCGCCGGAGACCATTAAGCAACTGACGGACGAGACGACACAGCTGGAAGACACGTCGGTGGTGGAAAACAAGGAATCTCTCGTGTTGCAAGTGTTGAGATCGCGAGTGTTGATTTCAAGACTATTTATATGTGCGTTTTGGTGGATCACTGTGACGTTTATATACTACGGGCTTTCTATCAACTCAGTGTCCCTCGGTGGAAACAGCTACGTGAATTATATTCTGACCGCGTTGGTGGAGATACCTGGGTACTGTTTAAGCGTGTTAACATTGGACCGCTTCGGACGCAAAGCATCCATAATGACCGCATTCTTTGTGTGCGGTTTATCGCTCTTCGGTTTACCATTTATCCCGACACGTAAGTTTTGCTTTTAATTTTCTTCACCTTAAATCGTACAGTTGTAACATGTATTTTTTATCTGCAGTTCATTTAAACATTTGTAGTCACACCGTCCAATTTTTTATCTAATAATTAATTAGCGTAGTATCAGATTAATTGATGTGTGGCTCATTTTGATACATACCTTAGATAAATTATTATAATCATGTACCATAGTTGCTGCAGCAACGAGATTATCCAGTAGAAATAGATTAGACAGTAGTCAGAAGCAGTTATGTAGACCCTAGCGTAACATTTCAGATTTGCAGTGGCTGCAAACGAGTTTAAACTTGCTGGGCAAGTTATCTATCAGTATGGCGTTCAGTAGCATCTACATTTACACGTCGGAGTTGTATCCAACGTCCGTTCGTCACTCGCTGGTAGCTCTGTGTTCCATGGCCGGAAGAATCGGTCAAGTGATTGCACCACAAACGCCCCTATTGGTTTGTACTTGTTTTAATTATTATGATGTCATTTTTCACATTGACTACTTTAGCTATACTAACATTTCGATGGTAATGGCAATGGCAAAAGGTATTATGAAGGATGTTTCTTTTTGAATTTGATGGTTCTAAAATTATTTTGATAAATTGCGTATAAAAATTAAATTCTTAACACTGAACTAGTTTGGATTATTTGAAGGTTTTCCAACATTGAATCTGTTCTCAGAATGAAGGATTAATATAGGTACAGAATGTACACATGAACACAGAAAACATCTAAATATTACATACCGTAACTTTGATATTACATTTGCAAAATCGCGAGCATAAAGCGTGAAAGCCAGGCAAGTGTTGACCAATGATACCTCCAGGCACGATGACGACATGCCTCACGATGGTCGGCAAGTGCTGCATCAGCATGGTGTTCGCGTCTATCTACATTTACACGATCGAGCTGTTCCCGACGCAGGCTCGGCACTCTATGATGAGCGTGTGCTCAGCGATAGGTCGCCTGGGCTCCACGTGCGCGCCGCTCACTCCGCTACTGGTTTGGCGCGTGTATTAACATTGTCTTGTAGATTCCGAGGCGCTTGTAGACTTTCGATAGTGTGTGTAGATGGCAGTCTATATTCATCTATGTATTTTTTTAGTTTTGTTGATTTTCTGCTTGATATACTAACGTGTATTAATTTTACTGTATCTGGATGATTTGTTTTTTCTTATTTAATGTCGGAACAGGCTCACGTTTTGTGTATTTTGTAATAGCAAATTTAATCTTTTTAGCCAAATTCGTTTGCTACAATGCTATAAGCATAAATTATCTAGTATTTTTGCGTATTTAGCTATCCTTATCGCCAGTTTGCAATATTTTTTATAAGCACGCGCCAAGTAATAAATCTTATTTGATAGAAATACTTGTATTATCTTTTAAGCTGGTAGATTAAAGTTCGGTTTGATTAATTTATGACCCGTAAGGTTTTAAGTTAATCGTTGATATTGTATGTTTCAGTATTATGAGTTATTGAATTCGAATGTCTATAAATCTAAATCGCCTCGATTATCTCTGAGTAATATATTTTATACAATTAATCAAAAAAATTATAATTAATAAAAAAATTACTAGTCATTTTTCTGATGTAATCCTAGATTATATTTTAAATGCGAAACTTTATTTGTTTGTCTTTCTTTAACACCAAAATGGAATTTAGGATATTTTTCTGTCTGAAGACATTTTCTAGACTAGAAATTTACATATTCTAGGCTAAATAATCTTTTACCGGTATTACTCGTAGGGACTTGAATAGTTAGATATTGTGATATAAATGTGAGCCCATAAAATCAGAACCTAATATTAAAAAACCGTCTTAAACTACTTTTTGTTGTTTTTTAGATAATTTAAAAAAATTAGTGGGAAAGGTCTGCAACGAAAGAATGAGTTACGTGCGAAAAGCTCGCTTGTGATGTAATTTAGTACTAAGTTCGTAACATTAACTTTCAGATGGCGTACATGGAATCCCTGCCGTATCTGCTGTTCGGCATAATGGCCGCTATCGCAGGTCTCCTCATGCTGCTCACACCAGAGACGCTGCACATCCAACTGCCGGACACCGTGAAGCAGGCTGAGGGCATTGCCGTTGCGCCCCGAACAAAGAAAACTACAGACATTATAGTGGATTAGTGATATCTCCTGTCTATTGCAGGCTAGTGTTAATAGGTAAAGTTGTTAAGGTCAAACATGTTTTGTGACTTCAGCTAATGTCCGAAACAAACTGTTATATTGAATGCAGCTTTGAGTGATGTTGGTGTGTTTGATGAGACTGTATCAAGAGAGAAAAATAAGTCAGAATTGAAATGACCCTTTGTGATGCGCCAAAACAGATGAAGGAAATTTGAAAACAATTCAGCGATGGTAACTGGTCATGGCGCTGCTACAAGTGTTCGATAAATCATTGTAATGTATAAATAATATGTTGTATCAAGAAAAATTAGTTAATTTGGAGTAAAAATGAACAAATCTTGTCAGAAATGGTGACTTGTAAGAGTTGTCAAGTATGAGTTTGAGTGAATATGGTCTTGTGATTAACTATGTATCTATCGATGTCTGCCTTTGGGAACTTTTTGTATACAGATAAGGTTCCCTAAATAATAGTATAAGATTGGATCAAACGTTATAATTACATGCTCTTTTAGTCATAATTATATGAACCGGCACTTTTGGGAACTATTAGCTTTTGAGACAATCGGACTTTTATGAAAACCCATTGAAATTTTAATATTACATTGATACGTCAGAGATATTATTTATAATTGCAAAAAAAAAATTGTAAATTCAAAAGCGTTTGGTGTATAAACGATATGCACCTTTGATCTTTCAGATCTTATTGCAATATATATTTTTTAGCGTTTGGTTTATTAGCGATATGCACCTTAGATCTTTCAGATCTTATTGCAATACATATTTTATGTACCTTAAAGCAAATGCAGCTTCAAAATACCTCTTATTTTTAGGTAGCAATATTTAGTATTATATGAAGTAAACCCATGCATCCGACCTCATAAGACCATAATATATAAATTAGTACGTAATAAGATAATTGTAATTAAGAGTCCACTGTTTTTAATATCATAAAAATTTTTAACGCAAACATTATTATAGCGAAAGCTTTATCAAGAATTCAATTTTTTTATTGCGGGTATACGTTTCTACATTAAAAAAAAAATTAAAAACGTATTCCCGCCTCAAGTATTGCCATTGTCATAATCACTCTATTTTGTATCTACTACACGAACATAGTTAAATTCTGAGTCCATTAGACAACTCATAGTTGAAATTTGGATCTCTGTTTCAAGAATAAGCTACATTCAAATGAAAACAGGCGCTAGTGCGTCCATCCTGCTCTGGATTAAAACAATAAAGCGATGGCAGATATTGCACCGTTAGCTTACATACTTAACTGCATTTCATTATATTGGGAAAAATTTCCGATAGGTGGCGTTATGTGGAAAGGAAAGAAAATTGTATAACTTAGGTGAGTTAATAGTACCTAATAGTTAAAGATGCCTAAAAGGTAAAGAAAAGACAAAATTGGCGTGTTAAGGAATCAAGAAAGAAGATTGCGAAGTGATACTAAATAAACTAGTGTTCTCTTGATCAATGTGTATATATTGTTTCAAAATAAAATATTCTACTTTAAATCCTTCTCAAATTGAGAAAACCATGTCACTATTATGTAATTGTATATTTTAATGTTAATAATTGTTATTTAATATATGACGCATGGATAATGTTAAGATAATAAATATGATTGTTATAAGACTGTTTTGTTTTATTTATGTGAATTATATCGACAACGAGCAACTTATGGTGAATATAATTATTGTTCTACTTTTTAAAAAGAATATATTTTCTTGATAAATTTAATTTACTAATATAATTTGTGTAGAATTAATTTTAAAATAGTTTCCATGTCCTTGAGAAACCACGAAATCACGGTAGATGTCGAACATTTATATTTATTAGGTGTCTTTAATAAAACTTTTTTAATACATTGAAAAGTTACTCTGAAAGTTGTATTTCTCAGAGAACACAATTTTGTTTTGTCCTTAATTGTTTATCAAGCATTTATTTATACTAAAACATATTTATTTTTCTTAAACGTTAAACAGTAATAGAGATAAAATTGTGGACAATTCAATTCAGATACTACAAATTTCCATAAGACACATCAAAATTTCTACAAGATCATAAGTTTTGGAGATAGTGTAACCGTTTTTGCAATAATATGACGTCGACGACTATAATACCGATTTGATTTAAAAACTTCATTTATATGCTTCCTATCACGAAATATTATAAAGAGATTATATATTTGCATGCTGTTTAAAAACTGGTCTTTGATATCTAATAAATTATAATAAATTTGGTCATAAGGAAGGATGAGTATTGTTTACATAAACAAATGGTACTTATAAATACATTGACACCAACTTATTGGGTCAGATGTACAACATGATATTGTTTATGATTATGCATTAAGTGTGTTGTCTGATCCGAGAGCACTCACATTGCCGACAGTAGCGGAGGGGATTTTGAAGTGCAATTCACACCTAATTGCTGTAATCATAAGTGTATACAAGATAGGGTATATAATCGTTATTACTCGGTGCGCCTTACGGCGGTTGTTGCGGTGCGGCTCATGAGATTTTTGCGTTAATTTTCAATTAATGTCAAGCCTGTGATTCATTTCTATAATGAAACGCATGAATATCGTTAACAGACTGACAATTTACATAAAAACGAATCAATCAAAGTGTTATTTGCATTTCTAGCTAAAACTACCAGATTACTGAACTAATATTAGGTATACTATATTATCTTATATAGGTGTGCCGTAATGTTATGTAACAGCCGTCGTGAACAGTAGAAGTCAGAAGCTCCACATACAAATACAAATTATGCTAATAACTGTACCGTAAATAGAAACTGAAAATAACCGAACACGTTTTAAAGCCAAATTTGCTATACGTATTGTATTATATACAAAAATCTATTATGATTTATATACAATAAATGAAACAATAAAAAGTTATTGCTGTGTAAACTCCTCATAATGCTGACGTATTGTTGTAATCTTGTTGTAACTGAGGCATTTGTTTGTTGGGTAGAACGCGCTAAGCTCAGGAAGTGCTACTGGTTTAGATTGAAAAATTATTGTTGTGTTGGAAACTAAATATTCTGTTTGTCGAGGAATTTGATGATGGATATAATAACTTCACGCTAAGACCAAGGAGAGAATCACGATGAAAAAGTGTTCATAGCACGATGTAGGAAGATGTAGGTAGCAAAATTGTAATCTAATGTATTAATTATTATCACTTCTTTTTTCCAAACGAATGCCTGTGAATTCGTGTGGTGATATGTTAAATGAATCTTATACCTTTAAACGAGCAATTCTTGTATATATATATATATATATATATATATATATATATATATATATATATATATATATATATATATATATATATATATATATATATATATATATATATATATATATATATATATATATATAATTGGGATCTCGGAATCGGCTCCAACGATTTTCATGAAATTTAGTATATAGGGGTTTTCGAGGGCGATAAATCGATCTAGCTAGGAATCTTTTTTAGAAAATGTCATATTCGTGTTTTATTCGTGTTTTTTTTCCCCTGACATCTATTGGTGAATAGTAATACTATTTTGCTTCGTAGACAGCTGGACAACTGAAATAATGTCATATTCGTGTTTTATTCGTGTTTTTTTTTCCTGACATCTATTGGTGAATAATAATACTATTCGCTTCGTAGATAGCTGGACAACTGAAATAACACAGGCACTTTTTATACCGATATTCCTACGGGATACGGACTTACGCGGTTTCAACCGCGGGTCACAGCTAGTGTGGATAAAGTCTCATTTGTGTGATAGTCTCAAATTGGCCTCCGAGTTAAACTGAGGCACTGAGTCTAGATCAGTTTGCAAAAATTGTATTGGTCTTTCAATTCATTACAATTTATTGCATAAGATTCGTATAAGCGTTTTATTATGTATTTGTAACTTAAATGCTACAATTACATGAAAGTACATAATATTGTAACGAATACTAAGACTGAACGTATATTGAATAAAATACAGGTTCTTGAAACTCTCCAGTTTTCTTATTTTCATAACTAGATTTTCCTACTAAAGTCTACATGAAAGACACCCGTGACCAGTTTTCCAGATATCGTTTATTATTCTCTACTCATTTTGATAAAATTAATCAATAATATGTCTAGACGTGAAGTAATGCTTTTTGAGCTCCAATTTAAATTGTTTTGATAAGAATTGGAAGTTGGGGGAAAAAGAATGAACACTCAGGGTATTGTTGTTTTGTGCGTTTCATTAAATATTTCCTTTTTATATTTAATAAAATATTTCATTGTTATACAAATATGTGCAATCGTAATGCTTAAATAATTAACAAATTCCACTCATTGAAGGCTGGCAGACCCCACGCCTTTTGTACATTGAAAAGTAAAAACTTGGCATCGGCCACAACTTTAAGACAATTTGGCAATTGAATATGTAGTAGCAATAGGGAACAACACTGATTGAATTAATAAGGTAAGGATGTTATTCCTTGGCCTTCCTTTGTAAGCTTAATTACCTAACATCCTATCAAAATATTAATAAAAATGGCCACAGACGTCATTCCTAGTGTTTCCTAGCTAGCATCGAACTTCGAAGAGTATACTTTAACAGAATATATTGAAAATTAATTGACATATAATGATAAATTCGTCTGTACTTAAACACGAACTAGATCAGACTTGTGAAATTCATTCAGCTATATGCATTCATTCGGGCTACGAAAATAGTGAGTTATTATTATTCCGTAGTATATGCATATTGGAGTAAAAATTTTTTTATAAACATTTTAGTTTCGTCCCTCATTTTCAACTTGGAGTAAGCACCAACATATTAGGACATAAAGAAATATATATCGCCCATCATATAACAAGTGTTTATTTAACTTACTTAGATTAAGAAAGTACCAATAAATTTCTAGTCGTATATTATCGTCATTGTCGTATCGGGAAACGATCGAACAGGATATCTGGTTTGTGAATAGTGAGGAAAAGAAAACGGGTCTCCGGCTCCTGCAATCACCGTGATAAACTTAGAAGCATAATACTATTACACGCCGGTCTTCTGTGGGGTTGTGGTAGTTTTCCTGTGTTCTAAAAAAGTTGGAAGTTAAAAAATATTATGATCTGTAGCCGTTCCACTCACAATTTATTATTTAACGCTTTATTTTTCATAAAAATTGCAAATCCTACTTATATCCTATCTTACCAATATTATTAATGCGAAAATCAAACACAAGAAAATACTATAAATGCGAAAGTTTGTAAGGATGTGTGTGTTTGTTGCTCTTTCACGCAAAAACTACTGAACCGATTGCAATGACATTTGTTACGTACACAGCTGGACAACTGGAATACCATATAGGAAACTTTTATCCCGATATTCCTACGGATACGGACTTCGCGGGTGAAACCGCGGGGCACAGCTAGTATTTTAATAATTTAATAGTCCTGCTGCTAAAAACGAGCAAATAGTCACTTCATTGTATAATATTATAAAAAAAAATGGTTGCCTGTAAAGTCGGTTTTACGGGCGAAGATTTTACGTGACAACGTCTTTTTCTCGGTAGAATATTTATTGATATGAATATTATTAAATTGCACAATAGGAACAAGGAATTGAATGAAAATAAGAATTGCATAAATTTTAACTATAGAAAATATATTTTGTTTACTAAAAAGACAGAGACAGAGACACAAGCACGCGCCGATTCAATGCGCCTAATTCTCTAGTGCTGCAAGCGCGGCGGACCGATCATAGTTCGGTGACTCATCGTAACGTTACCGGGCGTTACACTTTTTCATGAGTGACTCCGAGCCGCAACCTAATTTAAGACGTTGTCACGTCAAAAATTAAATCTTTAGCGTAACGGATATAATAAATTAACATTTAATCAATTTGCATTAGAGTTTTTTGCTTAATAAAGGATGTTTAGTTAATCAACCATAATACCATATAAAGTGTGTAGGCCGTAGCTGTGTTATGTACAACTAAATTTTGAGAGTGTGTACGAGGTCAACAACCACTGAGAACGGAGACAATTTTGAAGTTATCAGTAGTAGCTAAATAAGGAATTTATATTTAGATAATCATCTCAACCGTGACCATTCCACTGCTGGACAAAGACCTCCCTTAAGGAAATTCTTGAGCCAGTGCTGCCAGCGACCGGTCACTGCCTGAATCCAGCGGCTATCCGCCACTCGGACCAGATTGTCTGTCTATCTCGTGGGTCGACGTTCCACGCTCCGTTGGCCAGTACGTGGTCTCCATTCCAGAACCTTTTTGCCCCAACGGCCATCGGGATCATATAGATGTTTTTTAAGGGATAAAGGACTAACGATGGAAATGAAGTAATGAACTGGGAAAGGAGAGAAAGATATTATGGGACTCTGGCTCCCTGATTCACCGAACGAAACATAGTAGCACGATACTCTTTGTGGATGTGGTGGCTTCCCCGGTGCAAGCTGACCCAATTAGTGCCCAACTGTGAATAACTGAATAATAAAATCAAATATTTTTCGACAGATGTCAGTAAGACGAGCTGATGGTCCGCACGGGTGCCAAAATCTACTCGCGCTTATAGATAAGATAATTGATAAGATTTGCTATCTATAATCTAATTCCTGTTTTAAAGAATTATAAAAATAATTAAATATACATAACAAATACTACACAATAATACAATAGATAACATTGCAATCTTTTACAGAATATGAACAATTACATACAGCAATTTTACGATATATGGGTTCCGTTGCTTTATTAAACATGCCTTAAAAAACACTAAGTAATTGTAAGAATATCTTATTTGTAACTTTTAATGATGCATGAAATTTGCAATTTTTGTGTATTTAAGACTATATTATCAAAAAACGACTCACTCCTCAAACGTATCGGTACGATGAAGAGACTACGGAAAGTTGTAAATAGCATATCTTAAAAAACGTACCTCTTGTATATAATGCGAATGTTATACTTAAAATTGTGTTGCGTTCTTGTGATACAATAATAATAACTAAATGTGATGACTGAAGGAACCTTAGAGATTAAATTATATATTATAATGTATTAAAAATAGGGTTAGACAAAACGAATTGAAAAAGAATTTTTTTAATAATTAATAAGCAATTATTTTATTACCTTTTTAATCGAATAAAACATTTAAAAAATCGAATACCTAAAAACCGAGCCGCACCGTAAAATAACTTCTAAAAAAATATGTAGATATTTTATTAAATTAATATTAAACGTTTTTAATAAGTGCCCTTTCATACAGATATTTTAAGACCAACAAGATTTTATTTTTATTCTTATACATTTTACATTAATCAAGCATACCAAATACCATGTGAAATTCTTAATTTGATACGCAAGAACAGAGTAAAACTTTTAAAATAATAATTCAAATATATTGTTTGTATATATACCGATTAAAAATGTTTTCAATTGTACACATTGTCAGCCCTATGATTCTTGATAATTCCAAGCCTTATTTTAACAATGATAATAAGATGATAATAATTTATTAATTGCGTGAACAAATTACTTGCTCGGAATACGCAGTAGGGCGAGGTATTTCGTTTTCCGAGAAGACAGAATGGGAGCTTCGCCAGAAACAAAGGAAAATGAAGTTAATGATGGGAGTAAACCAGAAAGAGTTGACCTTGATGATGTTTTGGTCAACGAATTGGGACAGTTTGGTCCCTTCCAATTGCGATACATGATCCTTGTCGCTATCCCCATCATCATGTCAGCGTTTATGAGTGAATATATATTCTCAGCGGCTGCCATTCCTCACAGGTATTGAATTTGCTTATTTTTTTATTTGCAATTTTGTCATTGTATTGTGCTGAATTTAAGGTTTTCATATTCCTCATTACAAAATCAAAATTAATTCATAATTGTTTCAAAAACTTTTCATGACTACGGCATGGCATGCCTCACAAACAATGTTAATTCTATCATAATATGTATGTAGAATTGGGTAGACTGAAGCTTCTATATTTACAGATGTCGCGTGAACGAATGTGGAGAAGACAGTAAACTCGTTGACACATTTGAACCTGATTGGATCACAAACGCGATCCCAGAAACTAGTTCGGGGTTATCCAGCTGTTCTCGGTTCAGACCTCGCAATAACATCGTCAATGGCAGCTTGGATTACTGCCCTGCAACTCTGTTTGATCAGTCGGTGTCTGTCGATTGTGATGCTTTTGTCTATGCGAGAGATAACTCCGTTGTTTATGATGTAGGTTGCTTTAATAATCGTCAATTAATATTACTGTGACAAAATTTCTTGCTTACAAATGGAACACATTTATGAAAGTTTGAATAACATAATTTGCACTGATATTTCTTTTCCTAGTCTGTCCGGACATTTTATGTTAATGTTGGAGCCTTTCAAACCATAACTATAGAGATATTCTTATAATGTATTGTGAACTATTTCAGTTTGACCTTGGCTGTCAGGAATGGCTAAGAGTACTCGCCGGAACGCTCAACAGCGTGGGAACTCTTCTAGTTCTCCCTATAACTGGCTACATCTCCGATAGATTCGGCCGAAGGGTCGCGTTAGTTATTAGCGTCTTCAACTTGGCTCTCATCGGTCTCATCAGAGCCTTCTCTGTAAACTACAACATGTACCTGGCTTTGCAAATCTTGCAGACTACATTGGGCGCAGGAACCTTTAGTTCTGCATATGTTTTCGGTGAGATTTTGTTCTTTATTGTTACATATTATATTTTCTACGACAAAAATAACCTAAATTAACTTTAAGATAAATAAATTCACATTTGTACTATACAAAAAATTATATTTATAATAGATATAAGTCTAACTAGTCGCGTATTATTTCAGCTGCTGAACTTGTGGGACCAAAGTATAGAGTGCTTGCCAGCGCCACGTCCTCATCCATGTTTGCGGTAGGCCAAGTGATTCTGGGAGGAGTCGCCTGGCTCATCCAACCATGGAGATACTTGATCATGGCACTTCATATACCCTGTTTTTTGATCATATCCTATTACTGGATACTGTCCGAGAGCATACGATGGCTCTTATCGAAACAAAGGTTTATGGAAGCTAGGCAGATTTTGGAGAAAATTGCAAGAGTAAATAAGAAACAGATAAGTGAGAAGTCAATGGAGGGATTGCTGACTCCGCCTCTTGTTACTGAGAAAACGATAGAGGTGAGTTTTAGTGGTGAAATAAAAACAGTATTTTGTAATCGATAAAAATATACTGGCGCTTAAAATCAAACCGGCAACGTGAATACAAACCATAAAAAAGCCGTTAAACTACTAAGTCTTACTGAATAGAAAGTATATATAAATCTTAAGTCCTCTTTTTCAATGAAGTCACTGTTTAATTGTATGCTAAAACAGTATTAAATTTCAGGCAAATCAACGTGGCCTCGTGAGTACCATCGTCAAGTCTCCCATTTTACTGCGACGAGTGTGCACTACGCCAATCTGGTGGATCACCACGACGTTCGTCTACTATGGTCTCTCAATCAACTCTACTAGCCTCTCCGACACCATGTACCTTAACTACATATTGACCTGTGCCATCGAAATTCCTGGTTTCTACACCGCTGTCTTCATTTTGGACAGAATTGGAAGAAAACCTACGCTCTCCGGCGGTTTCTTCTTCAGCGCAATTTGCAATATTGCCTTCGTATTCATTCCTGCTGGTAAGATTGTACTTCATTTTGACATTTTCATCCTTTACTTTTTAAAACAAAAAATCACGTTTTGTGTCACGTTTTTATTTCCAAATTAAGTTAAAATATTGAAGGTTGTGAAGGATTAAAATTATCATAATATCGATAACATAATGATGCATAAACGTGAAATGGATGGTTTCTTTCAGATATGACACAAGGTCGCATGGCATATCTAAATTATTCACAATCCTTATCGTGTTTATTAATTTATTAACATTGAAAAAATATAATACCGATAATTGAAAATTCCACAGCAACATAACTGCATACCAATTTTAATCGAAATATAACCGACTCTATCATTGTTTGATAATAAATTATTATTTAATATTTAATCATACGATAGGCAATCGATTATTACCATGTATTATACCTATGATAATATCGATAAATATTCATTTGCTCAATTATATTTATACTTTCATATTATTTAAATGAACAGTTGTTGAATCTTTCTTCAAATACTTTTCCCGATCAGACAGCTTACGTGCGTTACGGTTTTTATAATTTTCTCATATAATAACTATTGCCATTAACCATTACGTAAATGGTAACTAAATTCCTTAATCTGTCTATGACGACTGAAAGGCTAAGAAGCTTAGTTGTATAAATAAATGTGTCAGTTTATTTAAATACGGCAAATTTCAGATTTGAACGTGCTCCGCCTGATCGTGTACTTGGCCGGCAAGTTCGGCATTTCCCTCGTGTTTACGTCTCTCTACCTCTTCACATCCGAGCTGTATCCGACCGAGTTCCGTCACACGTTGCTCGCTTTCTCCTCTATGATCGGAAGAATTGGATCTATTACAGCGCCACTTACTCCAGTACTTGTAAGTATCACATTTCCAAGTAGGTAGATTAGTAGGTTTTCATTGAAACCCTTTTTATTGTGTAATGTTAGGGTTTTTACGTGACGCTGTGTTGCTATATTAATGACGCGTTTTTTAAATCCGACAAACATAAACTTTCTTTCCATAGAGTTTGTGATGAAACTCAACTATATTATACAAGATACATTGCCACGAATTTATGACTTCTTCATTTGCTAATAAAAACCTACCCGATACCGATTCACTCAACATTTTCATAATTTTTTTCTTAAGTATTGCACTCAGGCAAGCACATATTATATTTAAAGAAAAAAGGTAAAAATAACAACAAAATGAAACAATCTCAGGTTTTTTAAGTAATTTCAAATTTTCACATCTTTTTCTGATGTGCATGTGTTATAAATTGCGCCCTGTTGACGCAAATTACAAGAATATACACACGCCAACTATATCACAATATTACATTCTTTTTAAACCTACTTACACGAATTAAACAAGCAGCCGGGCTTCCTCCAACTACGGAAAATGGGTTACTGGTTTCTCTAGATAAAACAAACTATCATAATATACTGCTGTTGAGGTTGTTTAAAAATTACAAAACTTAGTAATTATTGATGTTTGGTTGTTTCAAAGCTGCTAAAGATACTAAATATTGTCTCATAGATGGACTACTGGCACGGTATTCCCTCCATGATGTTTGGAGGTATGGCCATCATCTCCGGTATACTGGTGCTCACTCAGCCGGAGACTCTGGGCACCAAGATGCCGGACACCCTCGCAGAGGCGGAGGCCCTCGGACGCAAGTGATCTAGCTCTCTCGACAGTGCATCCTCTGTGAGGAGTGTGTGTGAGAGACAGTGTAAATACTTAAGTTAAGGCAATAATTTATTTCATTAAAGAGAAGAAGGAAATATTAAATGATTGGAGTATTGTGCAGTAGATAGACAGTTGACCAACTGATGCAGGTCCATGGAATTGTATGGACATCAAATTTTACTAAGGCTCGGTTTATGTTTAATGATGGTGTCTTTCATAGCAAAGTTGACATTCATATTTCCACAAATTAATCTGACGTTTAACCGAGTTTTAATTTATAACAGAACACATATAACAGCTGTGAAACCAGTCATGATGTAAGATATTGTGTCTATTGTATTTGGAAAGGCGTAGTAAAATATTTTCTTTAACCTTTTGTTTTATTTTTTATATTCGTTTGTCGTCGTTTACATCTAAAGGGGCTAGAATGTTTATTTGGAAGTACCTCACACTTTTTTTGTTTGATGTTGTCAAATGTTCAAAACGATTTTTTTTGTAGTTTCTAAATCGCAAATCAAGTTTAGATACATTGTACAGAAAATGTCATCTTAATATATCCTCCTACTAATATTTTAAATGCGAAAGCTTGTAAGGATGTGTGTGCGTTTGTTGCTCTTTTACGCAAAAACTACAGAACCGATTACAATGAAATTTGGTACGTAGACAGATGGATAACTGGTATAACATATAGGCCACTTTTTCTCCCGATATTCCTACGGGATACAAACTTACGCGGGTGATACCGCGGGGCGCAGTTAGTATTGTATAAAAATCTCATGTCACAATGTTACTTACTCTGTTACTTACTCCGAAACGGATGACCGATCCTCATGAAATTTTGCGTTTGTATTATGTAGGTCTGAGAATCAGCCAACATATTTTTCATACCGCTAAATGATAATAGTAAGGCAGAACAGCGTTTGAAATAAAATCATCCAGATACAGTATGAGATCGATATAATTGGTTTGAAAATATTGCAAAAGTTATACATACAAAAGTATTCGTCTTTTCTTTTTGACAATGAATGAATCTAATGTATAAACTTAAAATTAAATATATAAAAAAGGAAACCTGAGCGAGATCGAAGGAGAAGTAAAATTTTTAATTAAATGTTTCGTAAATCTTTTGTCATTTATATAAATTTATATTTGAATATATTGGTCCTTGAATTTATGACTTATCGTCTTATTTCAATAATTATGCTTTCTTTCTATGAACTATAATGCAGATAAAAAGGTTAAAACGTAAGATTCTGACAATTTTATTGAGCGAGATTTTTTTTAAATTATAAACCAGGAAAAATTCTCCAAAAGGAGAAGTGATACAATAATTTAATTAGGAACAAAATTTCACTATAAACACGTTTTTAGGTTCATAATGTTTACTTCTAACGAAATTTGCCATTACCGGGACTGGTTGACAATACAAAAGGTCTTAATCATAGCATTGTTATAAATCAATGTTTTGCAATGATTATTTCACTATTCATAATATTTAAAAATCAATATAATTTCGTAATTACAAACAATTGTTACATTTTTTTGTATAAACAGACATTGTTAAATTCATACCTTTTTTATCGCGGGGAAATCTTGCATAGATACCCATGGCCTCCGGGGAAGGAGCCATGGGTTATGTCGGATTCCTGCCGACAAAAACCCCACTGTTTTCCGTCGAGCCGCTTTACTCGGGAAGGTATATTTCGCATTTGTTGCAGAGATCCGTCTACTATGTAGGACTAGGCGACTTTTAATCTACAGCAAGATGTCTAGGTTTTACATGAATGACCTTTTTACAGAGAAGATTTATTTAATCTTGAGAATGATACATTAATACTATTACCAGTAAATATGTTTACAACACCACTAAGCCTTAATATGTATATTTACAATTATTATGCAACTGAAGAAAACCGACAATACCAACTGTACAATGTAAAATCCTTATTATATAAATTTGAATACCATGCTTTCATTTTTTAAAGCAATATTTTCATTCAAATTTTTCTCTTAATCAAAACCAATATTTATTTCGTTCTATTGATCAAACACCACATTCATAATAACATAATTGTATCAAATGAGAATGTCAGCTACTAATTACACATTTCTTTTTACAACTTTTATATACAATATAATACAGTTTACCATTGCTGTTAATATCAAGATGTAATGTTTTATCACTGTCCCCACAATTTCATTTCATTCATTATATTATTTATCCCTGCTGCCAAAATCCGGAAACATACTCACCATACCAACTGCGGAGAAATAGGTGGAGGTAGTTCATAAAAATGAATTTTTGTATGACCTTCAAAACATGTAACATCTTAGTCTCCCCGTGACCACGCTCGCTGTAAAGTGTTCGAAACGTCGGGTTAATAATATAATGAATAAATCGCGTTTAAAATCAGTTAAAAAGTCATCTATGTCACAGTTGCTATAATCTATTATAGTTCACCATTAACACATAACTGTAAAACATTATATACACAACATCATTATACATTATTCTTCCATTTCAATTTGATGAATTTAATTTCTATTTATTTATCTGAGTCTTTTAAGAATTTAATCATTACTCTCTATTAGTTGCTATCGCTATCACAGTCACTTTAGCACCTTAGATATATCCTATGTCGTAGATTTATAAAACGGGTTTTTACGAGATTTCTAATCTTAATACTACCGCGTTTCATAACCGGTCTTTGACAATTTCTTTACATGGAATTTCATGAGCATTATTATATGCCCCTTCAATTGGTTAATTATATCGGTTTATTTGAACTTTATCATCAGACTTTTAATTCAATCACTTAATTTGTATTCAAGTTGTAAGGTAGCAACTTATTTTTATACCATCGAATCGTTTTACATCACCGAGCTTGTCTTCGTCATTTATACACTATATCACGTATTTTCGATACTTTCATTTCAGTTATTTCAACACCAAAATTTCCCGACCAGATTATAACTTTTTGGATTCGTTAGTAACTATTTCTTTTACATCGATCTATTACTATCACAGTAAGTTTCAACATCATCAAAGATTTATTTATACATCTTGGTATGTTTCATTTACACTTAATTTGATTCACTTCACCACTTTGTATCCATCATAACGTCTCCATCGCGGTTTCCATAGCAACCCCCTTTTTCCCATCCATTCTTACAGTGTCTGTGAGCTTAACCAGTATCGTAACGCGCTCAAGCTGCTTACTAGTTACTAGTGCGTGCCACTATAGTTTACTAACTTAACCATCATTGCTGAGGTGGGACAACGGCTGGACGAGAGGCTAGGTATTGCTACCTTTTGGAAAAATGACGCGGGCTCGAATTCCGCTTCGTGATGAATTTTTTCTGTTCTTTAAAATTTCACATCATTACTGTTGATACATCAAACTATGATTTTCGTCACTTCTCCCTTCCGCCATACCATTTAATGAGACTTTCCTTCACGGTCTCCAGAGTAACAATATTCTTCCTGTCAAGTAGTTCGTCATCTAAAACTTCATCAGTAATGCAGCTGTGAATGAAAGAGCCGCCGCATCGCGCGAGCGAGAATACGATACTGGGGAGATGCAGATCGCGCATTAATTATTTACTTATTTGCCAATCAATAAGAATAGTAAAATGTTCAATATTCACTACCCCTTCCCCCCTTCACAAGTGGTTCTCGGCAGTCTCGCCTCAACCTGAATCCTTTCACCAATCACTTGAGCACGGAGAAGTGTTCACTATTCCCTGCCCCTCTCACAAGCTCACAAGCGCTCCTTGACGGTCTCGTGGCTGGGCGGGTGGGGCTGCGTATCGGGCTGCGGGGCGAGCTGCGCGGCGGGCTGCGGGGCGGGCGCGGCGAGGCGCTCGGCGTCGTCGAGGCGGTCGGGCAGCGCGGCGCGCGCGGGGTCGGGCAGCGCCAGCGCCAGCAGCGCGGGGCCCAGCGCCGCCAGCGAGAACGTCATGCTCGCCAGCCCCGGCAGGTAGCTCTCCTGCCGCACCATACACCATAATTAAGGAGGGCGTATGTATAAGTTGGTGGAAACACAGTCATTTACAAACAATAAATACACAAATATGTATACACGAATCAGTATTCTCCTGTACATTAGATCGTATAAATATTATGCAGAAGTACATTGAAGTATATTTATAAGATCTAATGTACATGTTAAAGCAACAAATAAATGAATTTGATTAAAAAAGCTAACCTTAATTACTCTGAACACTAATGTGTGTGTGTGTGTGTGTGTGTTTGCGTGCGTGCGTATGCGAGCTCACCAGCAGCGGCGTCTGCGGCGCGAGCACGGAGCCGAGGCGGCCGACGGTGTTGGCGAGGTTGGTGAGCGAGTTGCGCGCGCGCGTCGGGAACAGCTCGAGCGCGAGCACGTGCATCGAGTAGATGCCGTAGCTGCTGCACATCTTGCCCGCCATGTACAGCGCCAGCGTCGCCCACCACAGCGCTGCGACATGCGCAAACATCATTATAGCGTTGATTATACAATCACACGAGACGCTTCATGATATTAGCTTATAAAACTTTGAATTATAGAATTAGTAACAACTAGTAACGCAATTTTTATGGTGCTATTTTAAAATTCTGAAATAGCTACATCTCGGATCGAATACCACCTCATATTATTTTTTTTTTAATTTAGGAAATATTTATAAATTGCATCTAATACTATAAAGCTGAAGATGAATTAAAAAAAACATTTTTAATTACATTAATTATTGTTGCAATAGAAAAGGATCAGAGTTTATTAACAAACTCACATTTAGGCACAAAAGCGGAGGCCATGAAGAACACAGCGCAGAAGCAGTACGCGATGCAGATCGGCAGCTTGCGGCCGAAGCGCGTCAGAGTGAGCGCCGTCACCAGCCGTGTCGGCACCTGCGACGCGTTGCTTGGTTATTTATTAAGAAAATAGACTGGAATTTAAAAGTACAAAGGTGAGTATCGGTTGCTGCGACTGGTGTAGCGGTATAGTCCCGCGTAGGGCGAGCGGGCCTCACCTGCACCAGCATCATGATGGAGAAGTTGAGGTACTTGGTGGAGGAGATGGTGACGGAGTTGAGTATGGCGCCGCTGAACACGAAGGAGCAGCACACGAAGCTGGCGGCGAGCAGCGCGGCGCGGGCGCACAGCGCGCGGGAGCGCAGCGCCGCGCGCACGCCGCACGCGCGGGGGGCGGGCGGCGGGGGCGGCGTGCACGCGTCATCCGCGGCGGCGATGCGCGCCAGCGAGTCCCGCGCGGGCGCGCTCAGCGTCACGTTGTTGACCTTGGCCACCTTGCGCAGCACGCGCGCCGCCTCCGCGCGCCGCCCGCGCGCCACCAGCCACCGCACGCCCTCGTCCACTGCGAAGATGTACACCACCTGCGCGGACACGGGTGCACGGCTTGTAATGGACCCGCTCGACTCGGCTCAACTCGAGCAAGCTCAACTCAAAATCAAAATCAGGCAATAAAAATCTACAGTTACTCTTTTAAAGAATCTTTTTCCATCTAGTACAATAAAGCAATTTAATAGAATTATAATTCATTAGCTGCCTAACTACTGTCCTACATTTAAAGTAAAATAATCAAGTAGCAGTGTCCGATAAATTCATATTTAAGTGTATAACATAATGGAAGCAGTGAGTGTCGCACCACAACGAGCAGCGGCGCGTAGATGGCGCGCATGAGGTGGCGCCAGTAGGGCACGCGCCAGGCGAGCAGGCCGAAGCACGCGCCGCCCGCGCTCGCCAGCGTGTCCGACAGGCACGCGAACACCACGCGCTGCGAGTGGCTCACCGCCTCCAGCGCTGACGCACACACAACAGTTACGGTTGATATTCGTTGCTACGGCAGTAGTAACGTCCTACTGTGTTCAGTGAGTGGGAGAGCAGGAAGCCCTTATCCTTCCTAGTCCTTGCCTTTATTCCTCTCGTCGTAACTTTCTTAATTCCTTTCCAGTTTAAAGTTGGCAATCCATTTGTAAAAGAGTAAGGACTACAATTCACCTTACGCCTTTCCAAGTGTACATGGATGGTGATAGCGCTTACTACCAGGCAACCCACTAGCTCCATTGCCAACTATGACATAAAATAACCTCTTCACGAGAACGTTTCAAGGTGGGTATAGTTCGGAAATGTTCAGGTTTTATAGTTATAGCATACACAATTGATTATATACCTATGTTAGAGTTAAAACCCGTTTTCCTTTATTTTTTGTTCAGTTGTTCTGTATTTTCTTATAAATTTTATGGTCTTTTTCTCAATAATGACTAGAATTGTGTATTATGCCATATTTACTGTATATTGAGTCAAGTGTAATGCTTGTTATTGTATGTGCATTGTATAATTTATCATGTACTGGTGATGAAGGACGTAATGTGTTATACTCACAGAGTACCATAGACGCGTTGCCATAGCCCAGTGCTGTCTCCAGGAACTCTAACGCGACTAGCGTCCAGTAGTCCGCCGCGAACGACTTCAGTAGCCCGGCCACACCCACTACTAATGGAGTAGCTACTATAACCACTTTGCGACCGTATCTGTAAGGGTTCATTTGTAATTTTAGTATAATATGCTTTTTGATTATAATGGATGAATAGAATCGGGCTGAAATTTGGCATGCAGATAGATGTTATGATGTAGGCATCCGCTAAGAAAGGATTTTGATAAATTCGACCCCCAAAGGGGATAAAAAGATATATCAAAGGTTGTACCATAAAAACATATTAAGATATTAAGACAACAGCTAGTTTGTTATATGAAACTCACCGATCCGAGATAAACCCGGACAGTATGAAAGAGAACACCAGTCCCAGGTTATGCACCGTGCCTATGAGCGTAGCCTTCCACGGCTGGCAGCCCAAGTCGAACTGGAAATT